>NW_024400237.1:0-41612 GCF_905171765.1 Bufo bufo
CATTGCAGATTACTGGCATCAGCTATTTCCCTCATCTTCTCAATGCGTAGTTGTTGTTTTTTTTGTAAAATACTATATATTAGACATCTAGGGAGAAGTCTGCCTCTGCATCTTAAAGGTACTTTAGCATACAGTAACAAGCTGATAACTAGTGATGGACAAAAATCATCCGGGACGATTCACAAACCCGATCGTGTGAACGTGATCGAATGTTCGCAAACCGCAAGTTCGCGGCGAGCCCCATTCACTTTAATGGCAGGCGAACCTGAAAAACCTTCAGGTCATATTTGCAGCCACCAAATACTTACTAGAAGTGCAGAAATAAATAGGTATTTTAATCAGGGGTCATTTTTATGAGTCCTAAAGGGAAACTCTCAAAAATGTGCTCTGCTGGAGCCTATAAAACTTTTATTTTAGGCCACAGGAGTACAGGCCCCAAACATTAGTCATTCACCGGACAGAAAACATCAAGTGATTATGTGGCTGGAGGTATATTAGACGGTCATTAAATATCAATTTTACTGCAGGCCAGTGGAGTACAGGCCCCAAACATTAGGCATTCACCGGACAGAAAACATCAAGTGATTATGTGGCTGGAGGTATATTAGACGGTCATTAACTATCAATTTTACTGCAGGCCAGTGGAGTACAGGCCCCAAACATTAGGCATTCACCGGACAGAAAAGAACAATTGATAATGGGTCTGGAGGTACATTAGGCGGTCACCGTATAACAATTTTACTGTTGGCCAGTTAGATTACAGGCCCCAAAAAGTATGCATTCACCATACAGAAAAGATCAAGTGATTATGTGGCTGGAGGTATATTAGACGGTCATTGTATATCATTTTTATTGCAGGCCAGTGGAGTACAGGCCCCAAACATTAGGCATTCACCGGACAGAAAACATCAAGTGATTATGTGGCTGGAGGTACATTAGATATTAAATATCAATTTTACTGCAGGCCAGTACAAATACATGTCAAACACATATGTTTAAATTAACTAAAAATATTAAATTGGATTAAAAACATGGCTAACGAAATCCCCCCTCTTGAAAAAAAAAACACAATGGTAATAGGTGAAATTCAATTAAACGTGGTCGTCACAGGTGTTGAATTCCTACGAGATCCATGCCTCATTCATTTTTAGAAATGTGAGGTAGTCCACACTTTCGTGAGCTAGGCGAGTGCGCTTATCAGTTACAATCCCCCCTGTTGCTCTGAACGTCCTTTCAGATAGGACACTCGACGAGGGGCTAGACAAGAGTTCCATGGCAAATTGTGCCAGCTCTGGCCACAGGTCAAGCCTGCACACTCAGAAGTGAAGGGGTTCCTCGCTTCTCAGAGCGTTCACATTCGCCGTCAACCCGATGTAGTCAGACACCTGTCGGTCTAGGTGTTCCCTGAGCCTGGATCCAGAGGGCGATTGTCGATGGCTTGGCTGCAAGAATGATTTTATATCTGAAGTGACCAATACATCTTCAAACCGCCCTCTTCTTGCATGCACGGTAGGATTGGTGCCTGCAACTGTTTCTCTGTGGGTGGAAATTCCTCTGCCAGTGCCTGCAACAGCAGAATGCAGCATCACTTGCAGCAAAGCATGGAAATACTGCATTCTGACAGCACTCTGTGATGCTGGTAACATGTCCACTATTTTGTGTTTGTACCGGGGGTCTAAGTAGTAATGGTCCTTGCCCTTTATGCTTTTTATACAGGGGTCTCTTTTGAAACACTGGAGCATGAAGGCCTCCATTTGCACTAAATTGAAAGCACTGGAGCGACCTGGCTCCTGCTCATCGCCCAGGAGAATGTTGTCCTCGGTCTCCTCCCCCCATCCACGGACAACACCAGGGATCCCAGAAAAGTTTAAAGCCTGCTCCTCTTGCTCCTCGTCCTCCTCCTCCTCCCCCAGGCACCATCCTCCTCTGGCTCCTCTTCAGACTACTGCTGACTTGTCTTAGATGGAATAGCCCCCCTGGGAATTCATTCAGCATTGCGACTTCCTCATCTTCCTGTTTTTGCTCCTCGACGGCTTTATCAATGACACAAAGCAATGCACACTCCAAAAAGAAGGCGTAAGGTAAGATGTGTACTGATGGCGCCCTGGCTGCGACTGACCAGTTTGGTGATCTCATCAAATGGCCGCAGAAGTCTGCATGCGTCGTGCATGAACAGCCACTGGCGAGGTGAAAAAACACGCTCAAACAAGCTCAACAGAAAACAAGCTCAACAGAACCTGTCCTGCTGCAGAGTTTGTACAGGTAGTCGTTAACGGCACGTTTCTGCTGGAGCAGCCTATCAAGCATATTCAAGGAGGAGTTCCAGCGTGTCGGGCAGTCACAAATCAGACATCTGTGGTGTCGCCACTGAACGTCAGCAAGGCGAGCCATGGCCGTGTAAGATCTTCTAAAATGGCCAGAGATTTTCCTGGCTTGCCGCAAGACGTCCTGGACCCCCGCGTATTTGGCAACGAATCGCTGCACGACTAAGTTCAGGACGTGTGCCATGCACAGCACGTGGGTCATTTTGCCCTGTTTCGCGCTCAGCAGATTGGCAGTGTTGTCGCACACCACTTTACCAACTGTCAAATTGAGCGGGGTGAGCCGCTGAAAGCAATGCAGGACCGGTGTGGCTCTTGGCTTCCAGGCACAACAGCCACAGCATGGAAACTTCTCACCTGGCAAGTCGAATAGGTTCTGGGTAGCTGGGGGGGGGTGCAGCGGAAGAGGCGGTAGCAGCCGAGGAGGAGACGGAGGATGGAGTAGGAGGAGGAGAAGAAGAGGCAGGCCTGCATGCAATCCATGGTGGTAACACCAAATCCATATGGGTGCTACGGGTTGCATGCTTGACAGCCGTCAGAAGGTTCATCCAGTGGGCAGTAAATGTTATGTTACTTCCCTGGCCGTGTTTGCTAGATTACGTGTCTATGGTGAAATGTATCTTGGCACCGACACTGTGTGCCAGAGATACATTCACTTGCCGCTGAACATGGCCATATGGCTCTGGGATGTCCTTCTGGGAGAAATATTTCCTTCCGGGGACCTTCCATTGCGGTGTTCCAATGGCCACAAATTTTCTGAGTCCACCAGTTTATATGGCAGTAATTGGTGGGCTAGCAGTTCTGACAAGCCAGCGGTCAGCCGTTGGGCAAGAGGGTTATTCGGCATCATCAACTTTTTACATTCGAACATTTGGGCTTGGAAGTCTGCCTTTTGCCGATGAACGCAACGACGGCATGGTGGAAGGTGGAGTGGAGGACAAATAGGAGAAGGAGAAGAGGTAGGACATGGAGCGCCGGGAGTGTGGTTTTGTGGGTTCTGACGGTGTTGCTCCCATTGGTCTCGGGGATGGGAGGCCAGGTGCCTTCTTAAGGCGGTCGTCCCTAGGGAAGTCTTGGGCTTACCGCGACTTATGCATTGATAGCACAGGCTGCAGTTGGCAACACTATTGTCTGCAGCGCACACGTTAAAAAAAGCCCACACTGCCAAGCTATGTGCCGGTGTCCTGGGAGAGCCAGATGGGACCGTGCATGGTGGATGGCTCGCTTCAGATACATTAGCAGTCTGTTTTTTGCCTCCTGTGCACTGTGAGTTCTGCCTGCTTCTCCTACTTCTGCTGCTCTGTTACTCCCTATGAACTCTCCTCCTCTTCCTCTCTTGTCCGTACCTACGTGACACATCATCATCGTCACCTTCACCACCACTGACATTAGAGATCTCTGAGTAGGCAGCAACAGCGGGGACCTCCGTCCTTGGGCTGATCTGGGTACTGTTGTCAGACCGCTGGGTGGCGGCCGTTGCAACCTCCTCTTCCTCATCCGATGCCATGAATGGCTGCACATCGGTAAGGTCTGGGAATGGATGGGAAAATTATTCCTCTGACTCGAGTGGAGGGGCTATGGTGGTGGTGTCTTTGGGAGTGCACACAGCAGAGAGTGAGGAGAGTGCAGATACTGAGGATGAGGAGGGTGCAGAAGCGGAAGGCTGATGAGCCACTCAACCAACTCTGGTGCGTCCTTTGATGTAATCGCACACACCTTCTCCAACTTCCCACTTAGGCTCCGGCCTGGTGCACCTTCCCGACCTCTACCACCTCTATGAAATGGCCTGCCTCGTTCTGTGCCTGTCAATTTCAAAATGACCCTGTGACAAAATCCCTATATAAGAGCAGTATTTGTGGAAGCAGGTATATAGAACCCCTTAATGATTATTTTCTGGAAGCAGGAATATAAAACCCCTCAATCTGTTTTTTGGGGCGGTAACTGGTATATCACACCAGTTGCAATTAGTTGTTCAAATAGTGTTTGTCCCTTTGTATAGCTGCGGTATCTTAGCAGAACCGCACACAACTGCTGCACAACACAAATGCACTATATAGAAATTATACTATAGATATATCACACTCCTGCCTTAATCAGTTTTTTGGGGGGCAGCTGGTATATCACACTAGTTGCAATTAGTTCAAATAGCGTTTGTCCCTCTGTAAAGCTGTGTTATTGCTGCAGAAACTCACACAACTACTGCACAATACAAATGCACTATATAGAAATTATATTATAGGTATATCCCACCCCTGCCTCAATCAGTTTTTTTGGGGGGCAACTAGTATATCACCATTTGCAATTAGTTATTCCAATAGCGTTTGTCCCTCTGTATAGCTGCAGTATCGCAGCAGAACCGCACACAACTGCTGCACAATACAAGTGCACTATAATATACTTTCTATGATAGAAAGTAAATTATAAGTATATCACACCCCTCAGTATGTCACACCTATCGATAGCACACCTATACCAGTACTTAAAAGGACTTTTATGGCCCTATTACCTAGCGTTTGGTGTCTCTATACTCTCTAAAAGTCTGTCCCTGCTCCACAAAGCAACCTCTCCCTACACTGGCATAAGACTGAATGTAAAATGGCGGCCAGATCGGTTTTATTTATAGGGTAGGGAGGTGTGTCCATGTGCTGAAACGTCTTAATTGGCTGTCCTGTCCCACCTGATGGATGTGTCATGGGTCATAGTTCTGCATAGTGCAAAAGAATATGGCGCCGGTGGACATAGCCAAATTTTATTAGCAATGCTCATTTAGGTTACAATGGGAAACCTTAGAGGCTGTTTGAATAAAATTTGACTTAATAGCTAATTCTCTATGGCCTCATGCACACAAACAAATTTTCTTTCCGTGTCCGTTCCGTTTTCTTGCGGACCGTATGCGGAACCATTTATTTCAATGGATTTGAAAAAAAATGGAAGGTAATCCGTGTGCATTCCATTTCCGTTTCTCCGCATTTGCATTCCGCAAAAAAAATCTCACATGTCCTAATATTGTTCGCATTATGGACAAGGATAGGACTGTTTTATTAAGGGCCAGCTGTTCTGTTCTGCAAAATACGGAATGCACACAGATGTCAACTGTATGTTTTGCAGATGCATTTTTTGCGGACCGCAAAATACATACGGTCGTGTCCATGCGGCCAAATACACTATAGTACAAATGCACTTAGCATTTTAACTAATTGACCCAAAACATTACAAAAATAAATAAAGTGACACACTTAAAAGGAACACTCCATGAAAAACATGGTACACTGTATTATGTGAATGCAGGGCCAGCAAAATACAGCTTAGGGCGGGTTCACATCAGCATTATGGATTCCGTTTTTGTTATCCGTTATAACATGGTTATAACGGAAAATAACGGAATCCATAAGACGGAAGTCAAAACTGAAGCCTTTAAAGGCTATGGACACCTTTGTTCACTAAAAATAAATAAACCCATATCTTACCGTAATGCAGCACATAATAAAATTGCACTTGTTTGTTTATTGGTATCAGCTTTGCTTCATATGCATTCAGAAATACTCTGATATGAGTTTTGTTTAGTGCAGTCATCTCCTATGAGAATATGTGGGCGTTCCAGTGGATTTCACATGCACCAGCACAAGCTCTGCTGCTCCGCCCCCACATCCTGTTACATAGCACAGCTAGCAGCCACTTACATATAGGCTGCTGGAACTTGTAAGATTTCATTACAATTCACTCCACACTGATAAGGGGCAACACCCCGAAACAGCTGTCTGTGAATGGATAACTGGCTTAGGTCTTCCCCGTCACATCCTTAAGGCTTGTAAAAGAGCAGGATCTTGACATAGGGGCCACTTAATATGGTGGGTCTGGTGATCTCTGTAATGGAGACACCCCTTTTTGCTTGGTTTTCCTTCCTTTGAGGGATATCTGGCTTTCACTGTGTTGAAGACCCATAACTGGGGCTCCACAGTTATTTTGCATATTACTGTTTCCCAGGGAGCTTTGCACTTTAGATTGCTGTATTGAGACTCTTAAAGGAGGCTCCACTGTGTTTTCTGTAGCTGGTCTCTTTAAGGTCAGCTATTGTATTGTTTGAGTCCACAACATGGTGAGTCTAACAGTATGCTACAGCCTGTAATCAGCAGGTTTGTTCTGCCCAGCCGAGTTTGGGAATCATTACAGATCACTGCTTCCTCCGTTTTAGTATTTCTGTAGTGATTAGTGTGGGTATAGCACCATATAATGGTGTTAAGTTGTATTACACTTTGTTTTTCCTGTAGTACATGCTATCTATACTTTATACTGATACATGCTATGTGTATTCTTGTCTTTTAACCAATCAAACAATCCTGTTTTGCCAATAAATAAGTTAGACTACAAAGAACAGTCCTCTTAATTGAAAAGAGAAAAAAAAAAGTTTTGGAGATGGAATATTCTGCACAAATGTACAAAAAAAGGGGTGTTTGAGGGAAAGTGGAATGAATAAGGCGCCATGGGATAACCACAAATTGGTGTGAAAAGAGGACAGAAGTGAGAGGAATGTATATAGGGTGGATAAAAATAGGCAGCTCCCCAAAGACCCCCTGGAAAAAAGGGGGAAATTCAGTACCAACTAGTGGACTGAGGTTAGAATAAAATTGCTGGTGAGTCGGGTATCTCGGGTTTCCTGATAAAACCCAGGGGGCGCCACATAACCTCCAGTGGAATACACTATTATTATCTTGGTAAAAAGTTGCACTTACTTCACCGGGGAGGAGGGCATAGGATAAAGCTGAAGACACCTATACCTCAACCCCCCCCGCCGAGGTCGCTTCAAATGATGTAGTGGTAACTTCCTGGTCTCCAAAAAGATGACACCGGGGCTCCAATGTATATAGGAAGTTTTTTTATTCAGCTCGACGCGTTTCGGGAATAAATCCCTTTTTCAAGAGCATATACATATAACAGAAAGACACAAACTTATATAGGGGAATACAAACACATGGTATAGGGTCATCCTACTTAGGGGAGGGGAGAAAAGGCCAAAAAATTGGGTCATTTCCTGTCCATTGTTTTATCCACTAATTATAATGAAAAAAACAATCCCTTCAAGAGATTCTTATTCGCTCTTTATACAGAATGTCCAATTTATTCATAAATAGACAATATTTATGTGGCTGTCCCCAGAAACCAAAGAAAAGAAGGGGGACCGGAAGAGAACATGCCTTGTGTTCCACCATGGAACGCAGAGGTTTCCCTAGTCTGTGTAACATTACAGAGCGCAATTTTGCGCTTAAAACGGATGGAGATGTGCTTCTAAATGTTCATATGCCGATGCGCTTCAGTTTGTGAGCTCATCGGCTAAGGCTATTATTGGTATGGGACTAAACCAGGAAAAGAACGCTCCGATGCATTCCACTGTGGAACGCACCGGACAGGAAGTAAACCACATCAGCTCCGATGCGTTCCACTGTGGAACGCATCGGACAGGAAGCAACCTGCATCAGCTCCGATGCACTCCTCTGTGGGAGCACGGGGGCGGAAACAAGGTGAAAAAGTACGCCCCATTCACCTGTAGATGGAAAGGATAAATGTTATGCCGGTGCGTTCCACTCTGGAGCGCATTGGTGGATGAAAAAGTAGTATTGTTGTATGAGTGTATAGACATTATATATAAAATATACAAATAAATAATAAATATATAAATGAGATGGAGTAAATGAAAACTATAAATAAATAAATAGATAACTTCAAAAATAAATAATGGATAGTTTAGGGATCATAAAAGGGGCAGACATCCCAATTGATGTACGCATATAAAATGCATATAAAATACATATAAGAATAAGATATAGGATACCCCAATGTATACATAAATAAATAAACAAACTTTAAGCAGTGTAAATTGTTAAAACAGCAGACTAATTGATAAAAAGTGAAGTATATTAAAATCCATTATCAACGTAATATATTAGGGGGGGAATTATATCTAAAAACATAGAAAAATAATTATTAATTATTAATTAAGTAGACCATCAGTATTACACAGATTATTGTTGATTGTTAATAATTACTGTATTCGAGGGATTCATTTAGGCCAAAGGGAGTTAGGGTGTTAAAATGGAAAATCCAATACATCTCCTTCCTGCAAAGCTGTTGGAAGGAATTAGGGACCCATTCAATAGGAGTCAGGCATAGGAGCGATGCGTCGCCATCGTGTTTTTGTGCAAAATGTCTTAAAAACCCTATGTTTATCATACTTTTTCCGAATATTGGAGCGGTGGGAGATGAGTCTTTCTCGGATGCTTTGGGTGGTCCGACCTATGTATTGTAGCCCACAAGGACATTCTAGCATGTAGATTATATTTGTGGTGCCACAATCCATATAACTCGAAAGGGGGATTTTTTCTTTCGAGGAGTTGATGGTAACCTCATTTACGCCATGGATGATTGTGTGACAGCATTTGCACCGTGTATGCCCACATTTGTATGATCCCTTGGGTTTCTCTACAAGTCCCAAGGGTTTCGATCCAATGGTAGTGGCAGTACTAAGTTTATTCAGCTTCGGACGGGATGGGGCTAGGATCTGCTTTATGGTCTTGACTCTACGGAATGTCATATGTGGTATTTTTGGTATTTGGTAACCTAGTCGAAGAACTCTTTCTCACTCCTATACATTCATCCCTCAAACCCAAATCCAACTATTACCCTCTGGAGAGTAGAGGGTCCCACATTGAGACCTTCTACAATCTAGTTTTGAACGACCTAAAACTGGCCTTTTCAGAGAAAGACAATGGTACACCTTCTGGTGGACACAACCTTTCAAAAATCCAAAAAAAAGCCATGATTGATCTGTCCAGAAACCGCAATATAGTTATCAAAAATGCTGAAAAGGGAGGGGGGTAGTCATCTTGAACACAGAGGACTACCATAGAGAGGCCATGAACATACTCTCATACACTATATATTATAGCAAACTTCAAACAGATCCCACAACTTCTTATAAAAAACAACTAGAGGGCCTTATAGAGAAAGGATATACAGAAAACATCATTACGAAAAAAGAAAGGAAACACCTTCTGATAGAACCTCCTTGTATACCATACTTTTATTACCTACCAAAAATTCATAAATCACTGACCAATCCTCCTGGTCGACCAATAATACCAGGGATAGATTCCATCACATCCAACCTCTCCGACTACATTGATTGTCTCCTACAGAAATATGTAGTAAGTTTACCATCTTATCTACGAGACTCCAGTCAACTCATCACAATATTGAAAAACTTCGAATGGTGTAAGGATATGCTATGGGTAACTTTAGATGTGTCATTTCTGTATAGCAACATCATACACACATTGGGCATTCAAGCAATCAATAAGTGGACCATGGACCCTTATATGCCCCCCAAACAAATTAGCTTTATTTTAGATTCAATAATCGTCACCTTCACCACCACTGACATTAGAGATCTCTGAGTAGGCAGCAACAGCGGGGACCTCCGTCCTTGGGCTGATCTGGGTACTGTCGTCAGACCGCTGGGTGGCGGCCGTTGCAACCTCCTCTTCCTCATCCGATGCCATGAATGGCTGCACATCGGTAAGGTCTGGGAATGGATGGGAAAATTATTCCTCTGACTCGAGTGGAGGGGCTATGGTGGTGGTGTCTTTGGGAGTGCACACAGCAGAGAGTGAGGAGAGTGCAGATACTGAGGATGAGGAGGGTGCAGAAGCGGAAGGCTGATGAGCCACTCAACCATCTCTGGTGCGTCCTTTGATGTAATCGCACACACCTTCTCCAACTTCCCACTTAGGCTCTGGCCTGGTGCACCTTCCCGACCTCTACCACCTCTATGAAATGGCCTGCCTCGTTCTGTGCCTGTCAATTTCAAAATGACCCTGTGACAAAATCCCTATATAAGAGCAGTATTTGTGGAAGCAGGTATATAGAACCCCTTAATGATTATTTTCTGGAAGCAGGAATATAAAACCCCTCAATCTGTTTTTTGGGGCGGTAACTGGTATATCACACCAGTTGCAATTAGTTGTTCAAATAGTGTTTGTCCCTTTGTATAGCTGCGGTATCTTAGCAGAACCGCACACAACTGCTGCACAACACAAATGCACTATATAGAAATTATACTATAGATATATCACACTCCTGCCTTAATCAGTTTTTTGGGGGGCAGCTGGTATATCACACTAGTTGCAATTAGTTCAAATAGCGTTTGTCCCTCTGTAAAGCTGTGTTATTGCTGCAGAAACTCACACAACTACTGCACAATACAAATGCACTATATAGAAATTATATTATAGGTATATCCCACCCCTGCCTCAATCAGTTTTTTTGGGGGGCAACTAGTATATCACCATTTGCAATTAGTTATTCCAATAGCGTTTGTCCCTCTGTATAGCTGCAGTATCGCAGCAGAACCGCACACAACTGCTGCACAATACAAGTGCACTATAATATACTTTCTATGATAGAAAGTAAATTATAAGTATATCACACCCCTCAGTATGTCACACCTATCGATAGCACACCTATACCAGTACTTAAAAGGACTTTTATGGCCCTATTACCTAGCGTTTGGTGTCTCTATACTCTCTAAAAGTCTGTCCCTGCTCCACAAAGCAACCTCTCCCTACACTGGCATAAGACTGAATGTAAAATGGCGGCCAGATCGGTTTTATTTATAGGGTAGGGAGGTGTGTCCATGTGCTGAAACGTCTTAATTGGCTGTCCTGTCCCACCTGATGGATGTGTCATGGGTCATAGTTCTGCATAGTGCAAAAGAATATGGCGCCGGTGGACATAGCCAAATTTTATTAGCAATGCTCATTTAGGTTACAATGGGAAACCTTAGAGGCTGTTTGAATAAAATTTGACTTAATAGCTAATTCTCTATGGCCTCATGCACACAAACAAATTTTCTTTCCGTGTCCGTTCCGTTTTCTTGCGGACCGTATGCGGAACCATTTATTTCAATGGATTTGAAAAAAAATGGAAGGTAATCCGTGTGCATTCCATTTCCGTTTCTCCGCATTTGCATTCCGCAAAAAAAATCTCACATGTCCTAATATTGTTCGCATTATGGACAAGGATAGGACTGTTTTATTAAGGGCCAGCTGTTCTGTTCTGCAAAATACGGAATGCACACAGATGTCAACTGTATGTTTTGCAGATGCATTTTTTGCGGACCGCAAAATACATACGGTCGTGTCCATGCGGCCAAATACACTATAGTACAAATGCACTTAGCATTTTAACTAATTGACCCAAAACATTACAAAAATAAATAAAGTGACACACTTAAAAGGAACACTCCATGAAAAACATGGTACACTGTATTATGTGAATGCAGGGCCAGCAAAATACAGCTTAGGGCGGGTTCACATCAGCATTATGGATTCCGTTTTTGTTATCCGTTATAACATGGTTATAACGGAAAATAACGGAATCCATAAGACGGAAGTCAAAACTGAAGCCTTTAAAGGCTATGGACACCTTTGTTCACTAAAAATAAATAAACCCATATCTTACCGTAATGCAGCACATAATAAAATTGCACTTGTTTGTTTATTGGTATCAGCTTTGCTTCATATGCATTCAGAAATACTCTGATATGAGTTTTGTTTAGTGCAGTCATCTCCTATGAGAATATGTGGGCGTTCCAGTGGATTTCACATGCACCAGCACAAGCTCTGCTGCTCCGCCCCCACATCCTGTTACATAGCACAGCTAGCAGCCACTTACATATAGGCTGCTGGAACTTGTAAGATTTCATTACAATTCACTCCACACTGATAAGGGGCAACACCCCGAAACAGCTGTCTGTGAATGGATAACTGGCTTAGGTCTTCCCCGTCACATCCTTAAGGCTTGTAAAAGAGCAGGATCTTGACATAGGGGCCACTTAATATGGTGGGTCTGGTGATCTCTGTAATGGAGACACCCCTTTTTGCTTGGTTTTCCTTCCTTTGAGGGATATCTGGCTTTCACTGTGTTGAAGACCCATAACTGGGGCTCCACAGTTATTTTGCATATTACTGTTTCCCAGGGAGCTTTGCACTTTAGATTGCTGTATTGAGACTCTTAAAGGAGGCTCCACTGTGTTTTCTGTAGCTGGTCTCTTTAAGGTCAGCTATTGTATTGTTTGAGTCCACAACATGGTGAGTCTAACAGTATGCTACAGCCTGTAATCAGCAGGTTTGTTCTGCCCAGCCGAGTTTGGGAATCATTACAGATCACTGCTTCCTCCGTTTTAGTATTTCTGTAGTGATTAGTGTGGGTATAGCACCATATAATGGTGTTAAGTTGTATTACACTTTGTTTTTCCTGTAGTACATGCTATCTATACTTTATACTGATACATGCTATGTGTATTCTTGTCTTTTAACCAATCAAACAATCCTGTTTTGCCAATAAATAAGTTAGACTACAAAGAACAGTCCTCTTAATTGAAAAGAGAAAAAAAAAAGTTTTGGAGATGGAATATTCTGCACAAATGTACAAAAAAAGGGGTGTTTGAGGGAAAGTGGAATGAATAAGGCGCCATGGGATAACCACAAATTGGTGTGAAAAGAGGACAGAAGTGAGAGGAATGTATATAGGGTGGATAAAAATAGGCAGCTCCCCAAAGACCCCCTGGAAAAAAGGGGGAAATTCAGTACCAACTAGTGGACTGAGGTTAGAATAAAATTGCTGGTGAGTCGGGTATCTCGGGTTTCCTGATAAAACCCAGGGGGCGCCACATAACCTCCAGTGGAATACACTATTATTATCTTGGTAAAAAGTTGCACTTACTTCACCGGGGAGGAGGGCATAGGATAAAGCTGAAGACACCTATACCTCAACCCCCCCCGCCGAGGTCGCTTCAAATGATGTAGTGGTAACTTCCTGGTCTCCAAAAAGATGACACCGGGGCTCCAATGTATATAGGAAGTTTTTTTATTCAGCTCGACGCGTTTCGGGAATAAATCCCTTTTTCAAGAGCATATACATATAACAGAAAGACACAAACTTATATAGGGGAATACAAACACATGGTATAGGGTCATCCTACTTAGGGGAGGGGAGAAAAGGCCAAAAAATTGGGTCATTTCCTGTCCATTGTTTTATCCACTAATTATAATGAAAAAAACAATCCCTTCAAGAGATTCTTATTCGCTCTTTATACAGAATGTCCAATTTATTCATAAATAGACAATATTTATGTGGCTGTCCCCAGAAACCAAAGAAAAGAAGGGGGACCGGAAGAGAACATGCCTTGTGTTCCACCATGGAACGCAGAGGTTTCCCTAGTCTGTGTAACATTACAGAGCGCAATTTTGCGCTTAAAACGGATGGAGATGTGCTTCTAAATGTTCATATGCCGATGCGCTTCAGTTTGTGAGCTCATCGGCTAAGGCTATTATTGGTATGGGACTAAACCAGGAAAAGAACGCTCCGATGCATTCCACTGTGGAACGCACCGGACAGGAAGTAAACCACATCAGCTCCGATGCGTTCCACTGTGGAACGCATCGGACAGGAAGCAACCTGCATCAGCTCCGATGCACTCCTCTGTGGGAGCACGGGGGCGGAAACAAGGTGAAAAAGTACGCCCCATTCACCTGTAGATGGAAAGGATAAATGTTATGCCGGTGCGTTCCACTCTGGAGCGCATTGGTGGATGAAAAAGTAGTATTGTTGTATGAGTGTATAGACATTATATATAAAATATACAAATAAATAATAAATATATAAATGAGATGGAGTAAATGAAAACTATAAATAAATAAATAGATAACTTCAAAAATAAATAATGGATAGTTTAGGGATCATAAAAGGGGCAGACATCCCAATTGATGTACGCATATAAAATGCATATAAAATACATATAAGAATAAGATATAGGATACCCCAATGTATACATAAATAAATAAACAAACTTTAAGCAGTGTAAATTGTTAAAACAGCAGACTAATTGATAAAAAGTGAAGTATATTAAAATCCATTATCAACGTAATATATTAGGGGGGGAATTATATCTAAAAACATAGAAAAATAATTATTAATTATTAATTAAGTAGACCATCAGTATTACACAGATTATTGTTGATTGTTAATAATTACTGTATTCGAGGGATTCATTTAGGCCAAAGGGAGTTAGGGTGTTAAAATGGAAAATCCAATACATCTCCTTCCTGCAAAGCTGTTGGAAGGAATTAGGGACCCATTCAATAGGAGTCAGGCATAGGAGCGATGCGTCGCCATCGTGTTTTTGTGCAAAATGTCTTAAAAACCCTATGTTTATCATACTTTTTCCGAATATTGGAGCGGTGGGAGATGAGTCTTTCTCGGATGCTTTGGGTGGTCCGACCTATGTATTGTAGCCCACAAGGACATTCTAGCATGTAGATTATATTTGTGGTGCCACAATCCATATAACTCGAAAGGGGGATTTTTTCTTTCGAGGAGTTGATGGTAACCTCATTTACGCCATGGATGATTGTGTGACAGCATTTGCACCGTGTATGCCCACATTTGTATGATCCCTTGGGTTTCTCTACAAGTCCCAAGGGTTTCGATCCAATGGTAGTGGCAGTACTAAGTTTATTCAGCTTCGGACGGGATGGGGCTAGGATCTGCTTTATGGTCTTGACTCTACGGAATGTCATATGTGGTATTTTTGGTATTTGGTAACCTAGTCGAAGAACTCTTTCTCACTCCTATACATTCATCCCTCAAACCCAAATCCAACTATTACCCTCTGGAGAGTAGAGGGTCCCACATTGAGACCTTCTACAATCTAGTTTTGAACGACCTAAAACTGGCCTTTTCAGAGAAAGACAATGGTACACCTTCTGGTGGACACAACCTTTCAAAAATCCAAAAAAAAGCCATGATTGATCTGTCCAGAAACCGCAATATAGTTATCAAAAATGCTGAAAAGGGAGGGGGGTAGTCATCTTGAACACAGAGGACTACCATAGAGAGGCCATGAACATACTCTCATACACTATATATTATAGCAAACTTCAAACAGATCCCACAACTTCTTATAAAAAACAACTAGAGGGCCTTATAGAGAAAGGATATACAGAAAACATCATTACGAAAAAAGAAAGGAAACACCTTCTGATAGAACATCCTTGTATACCATACTTTTATTACCTACCAAAAATTCATAAATCACTGACCAATCCTCCTGGTCGACCAATAATACCAGGGATAGATTCCATCACATCCAACCTCTCCGACTACATTGATTGTCTCCTACAGAAATATGTAGTAAGTTTACCATCTTATCTACGAGACTCCAGTCAACTCATCACAATATTGAAAAACTTCGAATGGTGTAAGGATATGCTATGGGTAACTTTAGATGTGTCATTTCTGTATAGCAACATCATACACACATTGGGCATTCAAGCAATCAATAAGTGGACCATGGACCCTTATATGCCCCCCAAACAAATTAGCTTTATTTTAGATTCAATAACTTTTATCCTAAATCATAATTATTTTACCTATAATGATGGTTTTTATATTCAAAACCGCGGAACAGCAATCGGCACGAAATTTGCGCCATCGTACGCTAATTTGTTTATGGGGGCATTTGAGGAAACCTTTGGCCTATTGGACCACCCCAACATTAAACTTTATAGACGGTATATTGATGATATCATCTTTGTCTGGGAAGGACGAAGAGACACACTAGATAATTTCATTTCATACATCAATCTAAATGATTGGAACTTGAAATTCACTGCGCAGATAGATTCCTCGACCACCGTTTTTCTCGATTTGAAATTAACCATCAGCAATAATTCAATTGAGACAAGCACATATTTCAAAGAAGTCGATGCGAACAGCTATTTGGACTACAAAAGCTGCCACTACCACAAGTGGAAACGCAATATACCGTATGGCCAGATGAGGCGGGTCAGAAAAAACTGCTCCAATGATGTGACTCTAAGAGATCAATTAAAAATTATAGAGTCTAGGTTTCTAGAAAAGGGATACCCAGAGGGCCTGATTTCAGATTCAATCAATAAAGTTGGGAAAACTACTCAGACAGACTGTCTGTGACTGCGACCGAAACATCAAATGCAAACCAGTGAGAAGAATCAGTATATTTATAATTTTATTACCCGATACACATCATCCCACAACTCAATCACAGCAATTTTAAAACAACACTGGCCTTTACTTTTAAAGGACCCCATTTTGAGTAAATCAATACCAAAAATACCACATATGACATTCCGTAGAGCCAAGACCTTAAAGCAGATCCTAGCCCCATCCTGTCCGAAGCTGAATAAACTTAGTACTGACACTACCATTGGATCGAAACCCTTGGGACTTGCAAATGCTGTCACACAATCATCCATGGCGTAAATGAGGTTACCATCAACTCCTCGAAAGAAAAAAAAACCCTTTCGAGTTATATGGATTGTGGCACCACAAATATAATCTACATGCTAGAATGTCCTTGTGGGCTACAATACATAGGTCGGACCACCCAAAGCATCCGAGAAAGACTCAACTCCCACCGCTCCAATATTCGGAAAAAGTATGATAAACATAGTGTTTCAAGACATTTTGCACAAAAACACGATGGCGACGCATCGCTCCTATGCCTGACTCCTATTGAATGGGTCCTTAAATCCTTCCAACAGCTTTGCAGGAAGGAGATGTATTGGATTTTCCATTTTAACACCCTAACTCCCTTTGGCCTAAATGAATCCCTTGAACACAGTTATTATTAACAATCATCAATAATCTGTGTAATACTGATGGTCTACCTAATTAATAATTAATAATTATTTTTCTATGTTTTTAGATATAATTCCCCCCCTAATATATTACGTTGATAATGGATTATAATATACTTCACTTTTTATCAATTAGTCTGCTGTTTTAACAATTTACACTGCTTAAAGTTTATTTATGTATACATTGGGGTATCCTATATCTTATTCTTATATGTATTTTATATGCATTTTATATGCGTACATCAATTGGGATGTCTGCCCCTTTTATGATCCCTAAACTATCCATTATTTATTTTTGAAGTTATCTATTTATTTATTTATAGTTTTCATTTATATATTTATTATTTATTTGTATATTTTATATATAATGTCTATACACTCATACAACAATACTTGCGCATCGGAGCTGATGCAGGTTGCTTCCTGTCCGATGCGTTCCACAGTGGAACGCATCGGAGCTGATGTGGTTTACTTCCTGTCCGGTGCGTTCCACAGTGGAATGCATCGGAGCGTTCTTTTCCTGGTTTAGTCCCATACCAATAATAGCCTTAGCCGATGCGCTCACAAACTGAAGCGCATCGGCATATGAACATTTAGAAGCACATCTCCATCCGTTTTAAGCGCAACATTGCGCTCTGTAATGTTACACAGACTAGGGAAACCTCTGCGTTCCATGGTGGAACACAAGGCATGTTCACTTCCGGTCCCCCTTCTTTTCTTTGGTTTCTGGGGACAGCCACATAAATATTGTCTATTTATGAATAAATTGGACATTCTGTATAAAGAGCGAATAAGAATCTCTTGAAGGGATTGTTTTTTTCATTATAATTAGTGGATGAAACAATGGACAGGAAATGACCCAATTTTTTGGCCTTTTCTCCCCTCCCATAAGGAGGATGACCCTATACCATGTGTTTGTATTCCCCTATATAAGTTTGTGTCTTTCTGTTATATGTATGTGCTCTTGAAAAAGGGATTTATTCCCGAAACGCGTTGAGCTGAATAAAAAACTTCCTATATACATTGGAGCCCCGGTGTCATCTTTTTGGGGACCAGGAAGTTACCACTACATCATTTGAAGCGACCTCGGCGGGGGAAGTTGAAGTATAGGTGTCTTGAGCTTTATCCTATGCCCTCCTCCCCGGTGAAGTAAGTGCAACTTTTTACCAAGATAATACTAGTGTATTCCACTATAACTGTACAATTTTAATAGTACTGGAGTTTATGTGGCGCCCCCTGGGTTTCATCAGGACACCTGAGAAACCCGGCTCACCAGCAATTTTACTCTTAATTGAAAGACAGGAATGGTTCATGCTGAATTTCAGACTGCACACTGTGTGAACGTGTATGAAGACAGAACAAGATCTATTTCTCACTTTCCATTCTGTAGAATGTCTATTATTTGTAGACACAATAGATATTCCTGCTGATAACATTAGTGCAGCGATCTACAGTCAGAAATATGGTGTTATAAGCAGGATATAGATCTCATTACTGACAGATCTCACTACATGCGCTCTCTTCTGAACACGGTATTTGTGTGCAGCCGCACAGTGAGAGCTCACTTTTCCCACAGAGATTAGTATAGTGTGATGACACACAATGCTATGTACACATATAAGTACACAATGGGGGAGATTTATCAAGAGAATGCCAAGAGTGTGCAAAGCAGTAATCAAAGCAAAAGGTGGCTACTTTGAAGAACCTAGAACATGACATATTTTCAGTTGATTCACATTTGTTTGTTATGTATATAATTCCACATGTGTTAATTCATAGTTTTGATGCCTTCATAGTCATGAAAATAAAGAAAACTCTTTGAATGAGAAGGTGTGTCCAAACTTTTGGTCTGTACTGTATATATATAGTATATAAATGAGTTTATGTCTGTCTGTCTAGACGTCTGGACGTTCTTTATGCGCGAGCAAACGACTGGACCCATCTTCACCAAATTTGGCACACAGGTATATCAGGTGTCCGGGAAGGTTTTAGACTGGGTCTCAGTTCTCTAGGACTTACCGTTCCTGAGATATTCCAAAAAAAGGACCTGCATTAGCAAATAGAAGCCAGCAAGCCTTTCACTTTAATCCGAACTGCCATTTAAAAGGTCACATGTCCCTTATTAGCCAATAGAAGCTCACAGGTTCTACTCCAGGTTACCATAACAACTGATCACAGGTTTTAGCAGTTCACAGGTCCTTAAATATTCAGTCATATGACGTATGACGGCCCAACTACACTGCCACATGCATGGGGGGCAGGGGCCACTATTAAACAGATGGGCGCTGTGGAGTTCACTGTTAAAGGGGTAGGCACTGCGGAGGTCACTGTTAAAGGGGCGGCCACTATGAAGGTCACTGTTAAAGGGGTGGTCAATGTTAAAGGGGCGGGCACTGTGGAGGTCACTGTTAAAGGGGCAGGTACTGTGGAAGTCAATGTTAAAGGGGTGGGCACTGTGAAGATCACTGTTAAAGGGCGGCCACTATTAAAGGGACAGGCAATGTGGAGGTCACTGTTAAAGGGGCAGGCACTGTGGAAGTCACTGTTAAAGGGGCAAGTACTGTGGAAGTCACTGTTAAAGGGGTGGTCAATGTTAAAGGGGCGGGCACTGTGGAGGTCACTGTTAAAAAGGTGGGCACTGTGGAAGTCACTGTTAAAGGGGTGGGCACTGTGGAAGTCACTATTAAAGGGGCGGGCACTGTGAAGGTCACTGTTGAAGGGGTGGTCAATGTTAAAGGGGCAGGCACTATGGAGGTCACTGTTGAAGGAGCAGGCACTGGTAAAGGGGCGGACATTGTGGAAGTCACTGTTAAAGGGGCGGGCACTGTGGAGGTCACTGTTAAAGGGTTCAGTACTGTTAAAGGGGTGGGCACTGTGGAAGTCACTGTTAAAGGGGTGGGCACTGTGGAGGTCACTGTTAAAGGGGTAAGTACTGTTAAACGGTCGGGCACTGTGGAGGTCACTGTTAAAGGGGCGGGCACTGTCGAGGTCAATGTTAAAGGGGCAGACACTGTGGAGGTCAATGTTAAAGCGGCGGTCACAGTGGAGGTCACTGTTAAAGGGGCAGGCACTGTGGAGGTCATTGTTAAAGGAGTGGGTACTGTAGAGGTCACTGTTATGGGGGAAACTGTTGATATCTTTTTATAACACATGGAAACAAAAAATTTAATAGATGAAATATACCTGTACGAAGCCGTGTCCTTCTGCTCGTCTCTTACATATATATATAAAAATGATTTTCTGTTTGTCTAGACGTCTGTCTGGATGTTCTTTATGCACGACCAAACGACTGGACCTATCTTTACCAAATTTGTCACACAGGTACATCAGGTGTTCGGGAAGGTTTTAGACCGGGTCTCAGCTCTCTAGAATGTACTGTTCCTGAGATATTCCCAAAAAATTACCTACATTAGCTAATACAAGCCTGCAAGTCTTTCTCTTCAAATCCCAACTGCCATAAACACAGTTTTACTCCAGGTTTCCATAACAACCCAGCCATTTTTATTTACTGCTTAAAGGGGCGGGCACTGTGGACATCACTGTTATTAAAGGGGCTGGCACAGTGGAGGTCACTGTTATTAAAGGGGTGGGCACTGTGGAGGTCACTGTTATTAAAGGGGCGGGCGCTATGAAGGTTCCTGTTAAAGGGGCGGTCACTGTGAAAGTCACTGTTAAAGGGGCGGTCACTGTTATTAAATGGGCGGGCACTGTGGAGGTCACTGTTATTAAAGGGGCGGTCACTGTGAAAGTCACTGATAAAGGGGTGGGCACTATAAAAGTCACTGTTAAAGGGGCGGTCACTGTGAAAGTCACTGTTAAAGGGGCGGTCACTGTGAAAGTCACTGTTAAAGGGGCGGGCACTGTGGAGGTCTCTTTTTAAGGGGCAGGCACTATGAAAGTCACTGTTAAAGGGGCGGCCACTGTGAAGGTCACTGTTAGAGGGGCGGGCACTATGAAGGTCACTGTTAAATGGGTGGTCAATGCTAAAGGGGCGATCACTGTTATAGGGGCGGGCACTGTGGAGGTCACTGTTAAAGGGGCAGGCACTGTGAAGGTCATTGTTAAAGGGGCGGGCACTGTGGAGGTCAATGTTAAAGGGGCGGGCACAGTGGACGTCAATGTTAAAGGGGCGGGCACAGTGGAGGTCATTGTTAAAGGGGCGGGTACTGTAGAGGTCACTGTTATGGAGTAAACTGTCGATATCTTTTAATGACACACGGAAACAAAATGAAATCGATTAAATATACCTGTGCGAAGCCAGGTCCTTCTGCTAGTCTCTTCTATATATATAAATGAGTTTCTGTCTGTCTAGATGTTCTATATGTGCGACCAAACGACCGATCTTCACCAAATTTTCACCGTTCTTCACCAAATTTGGCACACAGGTACATCAGGTGTCCGGGAAGGTTTTAGACTGGGTCTCAGCTCTCTAGGACGTACTGTTCCTGATATATTCCTAAAACATGACCTGCATTAGCCAATAGAAGCCAGCAAGCCTTTCACTTAAATTCGAACTGCCATTTACACGGTCACATGTTCCTTATTAGCCAATAGAAGCTCACAGGTCCTACTCCAGGTTACCATAACAACTGATCACAGGTTTTAGCAGTTCGCAGGTCCTTAAATATTTAGTCATATGACGTATGATGGCACAACTACACTACTACATGCATGGGTGGCAGGGGCCACTATTAAATGGACGGGCGCTGTAGAGTTCACTGTTAAAGGGGTGGGCACTGTGTAAGTCACTGTTAATGGGGCATGCACTGCAGAAGTCGCTGTTAAAAGGGGCAGGCACTGTGTAAGTCACTGTTAAAGGGGCTGGTACTGTGGAGGTCACTGTTAAAGGGGCGGCCACTGTGAAGGTCACTGTTAAAGGGTGGTCAATTGTAAAGGGGGGGACCGTGGGGATCCCTGTTAAAGGGGTGTGCACTGTGGAAGTCATTATTAAAGTGGTGGGCACTGTAAAGTTCACTTAAAGGGGTGGTCAATGTTAAAGGTCCTGCTAAGCTATGCCTCCGATCTGGTTAGGCCATGCCCCCTCCCTCTACTCAGCCAACAGGGATTAAAAAAAATGAAGTTAATAATCAACTTCTGTCAGCTGCAGGAGTGGGAGTGAGAGTGACTTTCTCCCTGCAGCTCACGCTCAGACAAACAAGGACACAGACATCCAAACCTAATCGCATTCCCTTTGTCTCCCATTTTACATCTACAAGCACTAAAGTGGGTGGCATTTTGAGGAAACATTTGCCCATACTGGGTAGTAATTAAAAAAATATACCTGAATTTAATATTCCTCCTTTATTGTCCTATTGTTGTACACAGAAACTGAAGGACCGACTCGTACATGTGGATGTAGGCACAACAAAATGTACTTTTCGTGCATATTTCGGTTCTACTAGGACATGCAAAGAGGTCCCTCTTTTACACATCCTGAGACTGGGACATGCTATAAAATCAAACATTATTTAACTTGTGATTCCACACATGTGGTGTATTTTCTTGAGTGCCCCTGTCATCTCCTCTATGTGGGGGAAACTACCTGGGATGTCAAAAACAGACTCAATCAACACAGATATACCAATCGTGAAAAAAATTTTGCCCGTATCCAAACATTTTACTGAAGCTAAACATACTGAAAAGGACCTACGGTTCAGAGTCATTGACCATGTTGCCATGCCCAGATGCGGAGGAGACAGGGTAGCGATTCTTAAGAAACTTGAACTTTATTTGATCTACCATTTACAAACCTCGAAACCTAAAGGATTGAATGTTGAATTTAGAGTGACGTGATCTCACCACCCCCTAATGTATCTTTATCATAACTGTAGTGTGAGGGAAGACCAGTGCTCTGTTTAACAATTTTTTTATATATGTTTTTTCTTTTACAGTTTAGATACTTCTGGAGGATTTGTTGAACTTCATAGAGACGCCACCCAACATAAAATCTCTGTGTGTTTTTATTATTTTTTCTTATTGTATTTTTCCATGATGTATATTTTTTCATAAGCTCCGCTTACCCAGCAGACCGAAAGTATGTGGCAACTTTTCATATACGCTCTCACTGGTTCCTGGTCCCAATTGGGGTAGGGTGACACTCAATTGTGCCTTTCTCCTCCTATGGGATATAGTTTGGTGGGAGATCCCCATTAGGTGTGGTTCTCACCACCTTAAATACCAATAGATGGAGGATACATATCATAAGCGGTTGATTCCTCCCTCCTTCTTTTCCTCCGTAGGAGATCTTGAGTGATGTAGGGTTGGGACCGGTGACATGGATAATGTCTCCGCTCCCCAGCACACAGGGGTGGAGACAGTTTTTCTGGTTTTACTAGAGATTCAATGTTTCCCTTTATGTACACAATTCTTTCTCCTGGAGGATATATAATACAGTAATAGTATTCATTTATTGAACACCACTTATTAATTCCTCTTCAATGTAATACGGTGCGATCCGCTCGGGTTATGCACAGTATAGAGAACATTCAGCGTCCCCCATCTTAGTTATGGGCAGAGACTTCGGTATACTTACTTGATGCATGCGTGGTAATTTCCAAAGTTCTCGCACTGTTTGATGTCAACGCAGGTGCATTGAACTTCATGGAACGCCAAGTATACTCAACATGGCAGATGTTGTTATGGGTGAGCGCCTCATGAATTAGTATAAACACAGATTTAATGCATAAGCAAAAGTGCACTTTATGATTTTTAATTAATGGGCAATGAGCAGAATCATGAATTTTATATAATATACCGTATGTCTTTTTAAGCATCGCAATATTTACTTTTTATTGATTACTGACACATATGCTTTGGATTCATAATGGACTTTATATTGGAATATTAGCTAAATTGCAGTCTATATGTGTATATTACGAATATTCGAAAAAACGAAGTTGTAGCAATATAGCAAATATTCGTAATATACACATATTGACTGCAATTTACCTAATATAGTGCTGTAGTATTTTTTTTTAATAGTGTCAATTTTTAAAAAAAATGAAGTTCGGAAGAGACAAAAAAATTTGACTATAAAAAAAAAAAAGATTATAGCACTATATTAGCTAAATTGCAGTCTATATGTGTATTTTATGAATATTTGCTATATTGCAATAACTTCGTTTTTTCGAAATATTCGTAATATACACATAAAGACTGCAATTTAGTTAATATAGTGCTGTACATGAAGAGGAAAATTATAAATCAGTAATGAGAATCGTTACTGATTTATCATTTCCCTCTGTATGTAGGATAGTTTATGTTATGCGACAAATAGGCAATTAAATATGCGAGTGAATCGGGTCGCATAAGCGCTGTATGCTATTGGGTTGGCTTGGTTGAATAGACGAAGATAGAGAATATAGCGCTATATTCGACAATTCTACCAAGCCAACCCATTAGTGATAGTAGTAATTTTTACTATCACAAAATTTGTGATACTAAATTACTAGCACTAATTTTGTGATATTAAAGTAAATTACTAATATGACTAATGGGTTCAGATGGAAAAAAAAACGAATATTCGTTACAACGAATATATTTTAACATATTCAAAATATTCGCGAATTTACGAAGTTGTAATATTCGTACAAATATTTCGCTATTTGAATATTCACGCTCATCCCTACTGCCGTGTTACTATTTTTTTCCTGCGGTTTGTGGATTTTGATCATAGTTAGATGTTTTTTTTTTTACTTTTTTCCCACACTTTTTTGACACTTGGTTCTTGTTGAAGATCCAGTGGGTCTGATGCATCTGTAATACCCTGCAGTACGCTGTATAGTGTACTGCAGTGTATTTGCATGTACACTTAGTCCGATCAGGCTCCTGCCTTTAGCAGGAGAATGATCAGGTTCAGATATACCATGGCAAGCCTGAAGCCTAAATCTGGTTGCCACAGCAGCGCAGTGGCCCGATGGGGAAAGGGGGGGTGGTTTGTTCAGCAGCAGGGAGCGGGCAGTGGGGAGAGAACATAGGTAGAGGACAAGAGGGTGGAGGGTGGCAGGGAGGACAGCCGCTCCATCCATCCTGAACTGGGGGTGTGGGTTAGCACTTCATTCGCACATTGTGCACTGAGGGTACGATCCCTCTGGATGAGAGCCGGCAGCAGCATCACGCGATCCCCCCTCCACAAAGTACAAGGGGGGGGGGGGGTTGTGTTCTGTCCGGGAGCTTTGGTGGAGAGGGAAGGGGGGTTAACCCTTGAAATATCAGGCCGCTGCCACAGTAGAGCAGCGGCCCGATGATTAGCTCCTTCCATACAGTGGTCCCTAAGGACCACAGCATGAAAGGGGTTATATCTGCTGTTTTAAGCAGAGTGTCACTGACCCTCTGCACCTTCGGCCATCCTGTTTGTGGGGGAAGGGAGAGAGACAGTGTGCACTTCCGTGTGGAGCAAGGAGTGGTTACAGAACAGCAGGCTGTAGAATCAAAATGATAAAAGAAAAATAAATACAACCAATTGGAGAAATTATTTTAATCACATAATAAATTAATTAGTGTAATTATTATTTATTTTTAACAAAGGTGTCCGTATCCTTTAAGAGGTATTCAGTTTTGATTCGTCATAATAGAAGTCTATGGGAATCATAATGGATCCGTCTGGTTCCCGTTCTGCATAACGGAAACCAGATGGATCTGTTATGATTCCCATAGACTTCTATTATGACGGAAAGCAAAATGAAATGACTTTTAAAGGCTTCTGTTTTGCATTCTGTCATAATACAAGTCTATGGGCAGCAAAACGGATCCGTCCTGGTTTCCATTATGCAGGAGTCCAGTCCTGCATAACGGAAACCAGGACGGATCCGTTCTGCTGCCCATAGACTTGTATTATGAAGGAACAAAACGGAATGCCTCTATCACGAAAAAGGGGATGGGAAAGGTGCAAATTGACTCCACCCATGCCCCTGTCTCTGCCTACTTGCCCTTACCCGTCCTAGGCAACGGAGCGGAACTGGATTGCGATCCCTAACCTAAGTAAGTGCGGAGAGACAAACAACACAGACAAGCAGAGAGAGGTAGAACTAGCAAAGGTCAAAACCAGGAGGTCAAGGCGGTACCAGGGGACAAGCAGAGGCAGCGTCAATATACAATCGAGAGTCAATACCAGGAGAAGCAGTAGGACATAGGGAGCAGGCAAGGACCAGTCAAAGTCAAGCAGAAGTCTAATATCAGGAGAAGCAGCAGTAAAAAAGGCGCGAGAAGGAGACAAAGTCAAATAACAAGCCGAAATACTAATAACAAGTCAAATATCAAATGAAAGATACACGAGGTATAGGACCTTAATCACAGGCAACCTGTGGCCAGCCGGCTGCCTGTTAAATAGGGGAGAGAAGGAGTCAGGTGACATTGCCAGCGTCACATGACTCATCACCCTGCATGCAGCTGAGCGCCGAGTGCCCAGTTCGTCGCTCAGACTCTTCGCAGTAACTATGGGAGTGGAGGACGCTGGCCACGCTAAGGAGGCGTGCGAGCCGGGTCCTCTCCACTCCCCGTTGCTCTAGAGACAAGGACGCAGCACACGTCTTCGCTCCAAACTTATCACTGGGCGCCGGTTGTGCTGAAGGGACGGAGCGCAAAGCCGGCACCCTGTGACAGCCTCCTAAGGTTTCCATTTTGACTTCCATCTAATGGATTCCATTATCACGGAAAACAAAAACGGAATCCATAACGCTCATGTGAACCCGCCCTTAGAGTGATAGAAATACAGATTAGAGTGATCTCCTAACAGCTCAAAAAGGAGTTGGGTACTTTAGGCCTCTTGCACACGAGCATGACGGATTTGGTCAGGATGCGTTCAGGGTGCGTTCCGTGAAGCGTCTGACGTCCGTTTTTTTATGCGATTATGTTGCGGATGACATGCGGATTGCATGTGTTTTTAACGCGTGTGAAAAAAAAACTGATCCATCCTCTAGATTCACCTGTTACTGCAAACACATATAAATACCCCCAGCATGCATAGGTTTTTTGGACAGCTCCATTTGTTTGGGAAGTTTTGGTTTTTTGGCTGGTTTATGTGTTTGGTTATTGGATTTCTCTTTGTAGGATGTCCACTTTCACCATATCATCCACTGACCATGTGTCCTGTTTTGGAGAGCGACCAGAAATGATAGAGGAGGAACCACGGAGGAAGTGGATGTGGATGTGGGTGCACCCTATCATTTCGCAGCATGCCAGCAAAGGTCAATTTATTGGTTTGTACTCTGACCTCCGTGCACACCCTAAGTTCTTTAATTATTGCTGCATGTCGGTGGCTACCTTTGATGGGCTGTTGGGGGAGTTGAGGCCTGCCCTTACTTTCCAGGACACCTGAAGACGTTAAAATAATAATGAGACGTTCTTCAGGTTAAGGTAACACTATATACACTGAACAAAAATATAAACACAACACTTTTGGTTTTGCTCCCATTTTGCATGAGCTGAACTCAAAGATCTGAAACAATTTCTACATACACAAAAGACCCATTACTCTCAAATATTGTTCACAAATCTGTCTAAATCTGTGTTAGTGAGCACTTCTCCTTTGCCAAGATAATCTATCCCACCTCACAGGTGTGGCATATCAAGGTGCTGATTAGACAATTGGTATGCTGACTGAAGGAATGTCTACCAGAGCTGTTGCCCGTGCAGTGAATGTTAATTTCTCTACCATAAACCGTCTCCAAAGGCGTTTCAGAGAATTTGGCAGTACATCCAACCAGCCTCACAACCGCAGACCACGTGTAACCACACCAGCATGTTCACCTTCATGATCATCTGAGACCAGCAACCCGGACAGCTGCAGCAACAATTGGTTTGCATAACCAAAGAATTTCTGCACAAACTGTCAGAAACTGTCTTAGGGAAGCTCATCTGCATGCTCGTCCGAAAGTGTTTATATTTTTGTTCAGTGTATATTATCAGACTCATACATGAATGACCCAATACCTAGCAGTTTTGTCTATGACCTGTGTATTCAACTTTACCTGTTCTTTGTACTTAATAGTAGTACACATGTATTTATTGTGCATTTTGAGTAAGAAACTGTGTGTGCTTTTGGGCCGCCCACTTTGTATAAAGTCACTTGTACTACCAAGGGAGGGGGGTGTGGTTACCGTGACTTGAAGCAAGGAGGCCGCTGCCTCCGTGATTTTAAGCTTGACTAGAGAAGCGTGCCGGCAGGGGATTATAGATCATTTTTACAGCTTCTGCTTAACTACCTGCAGGAAGAAAATGATCGTTACAAACATGCTGCTGGCTACTCTAAGGTACTGCTGCCGGCTTGGGATGTTTGTTGGAGGTGACAGGTTTCCTTTAAAGGAAATTATATTCTTTATAATATGTTATGTATATATGCATAATACATTTTTTTTGTTGGAATACAGTTTCTAAATTTGTAGATATTGGTGAAAACCACATTAATATTAGTGTGTGTAAGTGATAGAGAAAACAAGTTCATATAGTAAGTGTATTTGGGTGATATTAATGTTTAGTTAAAGTGTACTGTTAATAATGTGGTGTATGTGTTGGTGCGACATAAATATTATGATGCACTGTATATAATAAAGATAACTAACAATAAAATTCTGGAAAATAAAACTCTGTTTATTCACAGATGAAATAGTCAATTCGACTAATTTATTGTGTCACTGTAAAAAAATAACAAATAAAGCAGAAAAAATCTAATTCACAAATTTAGATAATGCCCAGATGGTGAGGGGGGACCCTGATACGGTGGGCCAGGGTAGGCTGGTTGGGAAGGGGGGCCAAATGGGCCAGCTTGTAAGGAGGAGGGGACAGGCTGCCCATAAGAAGATTCCCCCTGATACTGTGGGCCATATAGCCGAATAGGTGGCCCATAATGATCCCTTGGAGGAGGGAACTGTGGGGGACCCTGTGAGCCCTGGGAAATTGGCATTGGCCGGGGGCCAAACATGTGCCCATGGAGATGCCAAATTTCCAGGGCCACAAACATTTCCGTAGGGTCATTGGGGAGAGTGGCGGCATCCAGAACGATTTTGAGAGCCGGTTTGGTTCTCAGTAATCGTTCTGGAGGCAGCCGGTGCACATAATGAGCTGGACTACTAGCAAAAAGTTCTAAATGATCCTACTGCCGGGCTCTAGATAAATTCTCAAGAACCTGGGTATTTATCAGAGATTCTACATGAGACATTGCTCGTCGTCTGGCCCGGCTGGGTAGAGCCAAAAGGGGGGGGATCACCTCCGGAAGCAGCTGGAGGCCTGGATGGTGCCGTGCTGGTTCCTGGGGCACTCTCCACCTGCGCTGGCCCAGAAGGAGTGTCTTCATCGCAGGCACTGGATTGCTGCGGAGCCGACTCATCCCCTTACTCCTCTAGGTTTTCCTCCGTTCTTCAAAAAAAATGAAAAATCATAGTACATTACTATATGAACACAATTTTGTATTATAAATATTCACGTCACATATTAGTATTATCATCATCAAAATACTTTTTGCACATAGTACTACATGAACTAACCAACATATGGGGTCATTTAGCAATATTGGAGAAATTAGAAGTGTCATAGCTGGCCATAGCAACAATTTCTAATCCACTTGTCATGTTGTTCACCTACTTTTGCTAATGAAAGGAGGAATCGGAATGGTTGCTATCGGCAACTATGACATTTCAAAATGGACAATTGTTACCAATCACTTTACCTACATAGTCTACATACAGACATCTCCACTGCGCCTGTTCCTCGGAGCACTATGACGTCATCGCGCAGGCGCAGTGGAGATGTCTGAGCAGGGAAGCGGTCAGAGATTCACTGCGCATGCGCCGAATACATACGCTCACAGGGAGGATCGCATTCCGGAGGAGATGGGCGGGCTGGAGGGACCCGCTGGGCGGCGGCAGTTTGTGAAGGTAGACCGAGCCTCTAGGTGCTAATGACGCCCCCATAGCACCTAGAGGCTCATTAGCTGCCCCAAAAGCAATTATATTAGGATGGTTTGGCAGAGCAGACACTAGCGGATCGCTAGTGTCTGAAAGCTAATTATGTGAAACGAAGTGGTAGAAACTAGGGATGAGCGAACCCGAACTGTATAGTTCGGGTTCGTACCGAATTTTGGGGTGTCCGTGACACGGACCCGAACCCGAACATTTTCGTAAAAGTCCGGGTTCGGGTTCGGTGTTCGGCGCTTTCTTGGCGCTTTTTGAAAGGCTGCAAAGCAGCCAATCAACAAGCGTCATACTACTTGGCCCAAGAGGCCATCACAGCCATGCCTACTATTGGCATGGCTGTGATTGGCCAGTGCACCATGTGACCCAGCCTCTATTTAAGCTGGAGTCACATAGCGCCGCACGTCACTCTGCTATGATCAGTATAGGGAGAGGTTGCAGCTGCGACGTTAGGGCGAGATTAGGCAGATTAACTCCTCCAAAAGACTTCATTCTGTGATCGATCTGCAGCTGTGGATCATTGAAGTGCTATTATTGACTTGCTCACTTTTTTGAGGCTGCCCAGAGCGTTTTTAGATCACTTTTTCTGGGGTGATCGGCGGCCATTTTGTGACTTGTGGTGCGCCAGCACGAGCTATCACCAAGTGTATTTAACCATCGATAGTGTGGTTATTTTGTGCTATATCCTACATCAGCTGCATGCTGAGCCTGTGTCACCGAAGTGCATTTAACCATCAACAGTCTGGTTATTTTTTGGCCATATAATACATTAGCTGCAGGCTGAGCCTGTGTCAAAGAAGTGCATTTAACCATCAACAGTCTGGTTATTTTTTGGCCGTATACTACATCTGGTGCAGGCTGAGCCTGTGTCACCCAAGTGCATTTAACCATCAACAGTGTGGTTATTTTTTTGCCATATATTACATCAGGGGCAAGTTGAGCCTGTCACCCAGCGCCTAAAAAATAGACCTGACATTTCTATTCAACCAAATCTGCACAGTTTTAGCTGGTCAAGTTATTTGTAGTGACCGTAAAAGCAGACTTTTTGTTCTGGGTTGAAAAAGCATTCCCAAATTTGCCATTCTGAAAATAACTAGTTTGTGGTATTTGAGGCCTACTTGAAATCTATCCCAAAAAGAAAAACTTACATTGAAGGTATTGATAGTGTCATTCAGAAAAACCTAAGACACACGCTAGCGTGCTGATAGAAGTGTCATTCTGTGATTAAACCTATAACTGTCACACAGCGCAAAAAAAAACAGGTCTCACATCTCTATTCAACCAAATCTGCACAGTTTTAGCTGGTCAAGTTATTTGTAGTGACCGTCAAAGCAGACTTTTTGTTCTGGGTTGAAAAAGCATTCCCAAATTTGCCATTCTCAAAATAACTAGTTTGTGGTATTTGAGGCCTACTTGAAATCTATCCCAAAAAGAAAATCTTACATTGAAGGTATTGATAGTGTGATTCAGAAAAACCTAAGACACACGCTAGCCTGCTGATAGAAGTGTCATTCTGTGATTAAACCTATAACTGTCACACAGCGCAAAAAAAAAACAGGTCTCACATCTCTATTCAACCAAATCTGCACAGTTTTAGCTGGTCAAGTTATTTGTAGTGACCGTAAAAGCAGACTTTTTGTTCTGGGTTGAAAAAGCATTCCCAAATTTGCCATTCTGAAAATAACTAGTTTGTGGTATTTGAGGCCTACTTGAAATCTATCCCAAAAAGAAAATCTTACATTGAAGGTATTGATAGTGTGATTCAGAAAAACCTAAGACACACGCTAGCGTGCTGATAGAAGTGTCATTCTGTGATTAAACCTATAACTGTCACACAGCGCAAAAAAAAAACAGGTCTCACATCTCTATTCAACCAAATCTGCACAGTTTTAGCTGGTCAAGTTATTTGTAGTGACCGTAAAAGCAGACTTTTTGTTCTGGGTTGAAAAAGCATTCCCAAATTTGCCATTCTGAAAATAACTAGTTTGTGGTATTTGAGGCCTACTTGAAATCTATCCCAAAAAGAAAATCTTACATTGAAGGTATTGATAGTGTCATTCAGAAAAACCTAAGACACACGCTAGCGTGCTGATAGAAGTGTCATTCTGTGATTAAACCTATAACTGTCACACAGCGCAAAAAAAAAACAGGTCTCACATCTCTATTCAACCAAATCTGCACAGTTTTAGCTGGTCAAGTTATTTGTAGTGACCGTAAAAGCAGACTTTTTGTTCTGGGTTGAAAAAGCATTCCCAAATTTGCCATTCTGAAAATAACTAGTTTGTGGTATTTGAGGCCTACTTGAAATCTATCCCAAAAAGAAAATCTTACATTGAAGGTATTGATAGTGTGATTCAGAAAAACCTAAGACACACGCTAGCGTGCTGATAGAAGTGTCATTCTGTGATTAAACCTATAACTGTCACACAGCGCAAAAAAAAAACAGGTCTCACATCTCTATTCAACCAAATCTGCACAGTTTTAGCTGGTCAAGTTATTTGTAGTGACCGTAAAAGCAGACTTTTTGTTCTGGGTTGAAAAAGCATTCCCAAATTTGCCATTCTGAAAATAACTAGTTTGTGGTATTTGAGGCCTACTTGAAATCTATCCCAAAAAGAAAATCTTACATTGAAGGTATTGATAGTGTCATTCAGAAAAAGCTAAGACACACGCTAGCCTGCTGATAGAAGTGTCATTCTGTGATTAAACCTATAACTGTCACACAGCGCAAAAAAAAACAGGTCTCACATCTCTATTCAACCAAATCTGCACAGTTTTAGCTGGTCAAGTTATTTGTAGTGACCGTAAAAGCAGACGTTTTGTTCTGGGTTGAAAAAGCATTCCCAAATTTGCCATTCTCAAAATTGTTGTGAACGGGAACAATGAGGAAAACATCTAATAAGGGACGCGGACGTGGACATGGTCGTGGTGGTGTTAGTGTACCCTCTGGTGCTGGGAGAGGACGTGGCCGTTCTGCCACAGCCACACGTCCTAGTGAACCAACTACCTCAGGTCCCAGTAGCCAGCAGAATTTACAGCGATATTTGGTGGGGCCCAATGCCGTTCTAAGGATGGTAAGGCCTGAGCAGGTGCAGGCATTAGTCAATTGGGTGGCCGACAGTGGATCCAGCACGTTCACATTATCTCCGACCCAGTCTTCTGCAGAAAGCGCACAGATGGCGCATGAAAACCAAGCCCATCGGTCTGTCACATCACCCCCATGCATATCAGGGAAACTGTCTGAGCCTCAAGTTATGCAGCAGTCTCTTATGCTATTTGAAGACTCTGCTGCCAGGGTTTCCCAAGGGCATCCACCTAGCCCTTCCCCAGGGGTGGAAGAGATAGAATGCACTAACGCACAACCACTTATTTTTCCTGATGATGAGGACATGGGAATACCACCTCAGCACGTCTCTGATGATGATGAAACACAGGTGCCAACTGCTGCGTCTTTCTGCAGTGTGCAGACTGAACAGGAGGTCAGGGGTCAAGACTGGGTGGAAGACGATGCAGGGGACGATGAGGTCCTAGACCCCACATGGAATGAAGGTCGTGCCACTGACTTTCACAGTTCGGAGGAAGAGGCAGTGGTGAGACCGAGCCAACAGCGTAGCAAAAGAGGGAGCAGTGGGCAAAATCAGAACACCCGCCGCCAAGAGACTTCGCCTGCTACTGACCGCCGCCATCTGGGACCGAGCACCCCAAAGGCAGCTTCAAGGAGTTCCCTGGCATGGCACTTCTTCAAACAATGTGCTGACGACAAGACCCGAGTGGTTTGCACGCTGTGCCATCAGAGCCTGAAGCGAGGCATTAACGTTCTGAACCTTAGCACAACCTGCATGACCAGGCACCTGCATGCAAAGCATGAACTGCAGTGGAGTAAACACCTTAAAAACAAGGAAGTCACTCAGGCTCCCCCTGCTGCCTCTTCTGCTGCTGCCGCCTCGGCCTCTTCTGCTGCTGCCTCGGCCTCTTCTGCTGCTGCCGCCGCCTCGGCCTCTTCTGCTGCTGCTGCCGCCGCCTCGGCCTCTTCCTCTGCCTCTGGAGGAATGTTGGCACCTGCCGCCCAGCAAACATGGGATGTACCACCAACACCAACACCTGCGTCACCAAGCATCTCAACCATGTCACACGGCAGCGTTCAGCTCTCCATCTCACAAACATTTGAGAGAAAGCGTAAATTCCCACCTAGCCACCCTCGATCCCTGGCCCTGAATGCCAGCATTTCTAAACTACTGGCCTATGAAATGCTGTCATTTAGGCTGGTGGACACACACAGCTTCAAACAGCTCATGTCACTTGCTGTCCCACAGTATGTTGTTTCCAGCCGCCACTACTTCTCCAAGAGAGCCTTGCCTTCCCTGCACAACCAAGTGTCCGATAAAATCAAGTGTGCACTGCGCAACGCCATCTGTGGCAAGGTCCACCCAACTACAGATACGTGGACCAGTAAGCACGGCCAGGGACGCTATAGCTCCCTAACTGCACACTGGGTAAATGTAGTGGCGGCTGGGCCCCAGGCGGAGAGCTGTTTGGCGCACGTCCTTCTGCCGCAAAGGATCGCAGGGCAACATTCTTTGCCTCCTGTCTCCTCCTCCTCCTACTCAGCTTCCTCCTCCTCTTCTTCCACCTGCTCATCCAGTCAGCCACACACCTTCACCACCAACTTCAGCACAGCCCAGGGTAAACGTCAGCAGGCCATTCTGAAACTCATATGTTTGGGGGACAGGCCCCACACCGCACAGGAGTTGTGGCGGGGTATAGAACAACATACCGATGAGTGGTTGCTGCCAGTGAGCCTCAAGCCCGGCCTGGTGGTGTGCGATAATGGGCGAAATCTCGTTGCAGCTCTGGGACTAGCCGGTTTGACGCACATCCCTTGCCTGGCGCATGTGCTGAATTTGGTGGTGCAGAAGTTCATTCGCAACTACCCCGACATGTCAGAGCTGCTGCATAAAGTGCGGGCCGTCTGTTCGCGCTTCCGGCGTTCACACCCTGCCGCTGCTCGCCTGTCTGCGCTACAGCGTAACTTCGGCCTTCCCGCTCACCGCCTCATATGCGACGTACCCACCAGGTGGAACTCCACCTTGCATATGCTGGACAGACTGTGCGAGCAGCAGCAGGCCATAGTGGAGTTTCAGCTGCAGCACGCACGGGTCAGTCGCACTGCGGATCAGACACACTTCACCACCAATGACTGGGCCTCCATGCGAGACCTGTGTGCCCTGTTGCGCTGTTTCGAGTACTCCACCAACATGGCCAGTGGCGATGACGCCGTTATCAGCGTTACAATACCACTTCTACACTCACCTAAAGAATTATTAGGAACACCATACTAATACGGTGTTGGACCCCCTTTTGCCTTCAGAACTGCCTTAATTCTACGTGGCATTGATTCCCCAAGGTGCTGATAGCATTCTTTAGAAATGTTGGCCCATATTGATAGGATAGCATCTTGCAGTTGATGGAGATTTGAGGGATGCACATCCAGGGCACGAAGCTCCCGTTCCACCACATCCCAAAGATGCTCTATTGGGTTGAGATCTGGTGACTGTGGGGGCCATTTTAGTACAGTGAACTCATTGTCATGTTCAAGAAACCAATTTGAAATGATTCGAGCTTTGTGACATGGTGCATTATCCTGCTGGAAGTAGCCATCAGAGGATGGATACATGTTCTCATTCTGTTTATGCCAAATTCGGACTCTACTATTTGAATGTCTCAACAGAAATCGAGACTCATCAGACCAGGCAACATTTTTCCAGTCTTCAACAGTCCAATTTTGGTGAGCTCGTGCAAATTGTAGCCTCTTTTTCCTATTTGTACTGGAGATGAGTGGTACCCGGTGGGGTCTTCTGCTGTTGTAGCCCATCCGCCTCAAGGTTGTGCGTGTTGTGGCTTCACAAATGCTTTGCTGCATACTTCAATTGTAACGAGTGGTTATTTCAGTCAACGTTGCTCTTCTATCAGCTTGAATCAGTCGGCCCATTCTCCTCCGACCTCTAGCATCCACAAGGCATTTTTGCCCACAGGACTGCCGCATACTGGATGTTTTTCCCTTTTCACACCATTCTTTGTAAACCCTAGAAATGGTTATGCGTGAAAATCCCAGTAACTGAGCAGATTGTGAAATACTAAGACCGGCCCATCTGGCACCAACAACCATGCCACGCTCAAAATTGCTTAAATCACCTTTCTTTCCCATTCTGACATTCAGTTTGGAGTTCAGGAGATTGTCTTGACCAGGACCACCCCCCTAAATGCATTGAAGCAACTGCCATGTGATTGGTTGACTAGATATTTGCATTAATGAGAAATAGAACAGGTGTTCCTAATAATTCTTTAGGTGAGTGTATGTCTCCTTGAGAAAACACTTAGGGCGATGATGGAAGAGGAGGTGGCCCAGGAGGAAGAGGGGTCATTTTTAGCACTTTCAGGCCAGTCTCTTCAAAGTGACTCAGAGGGAGGTTTTTTGCAACACCAGAGGCCAGGTACAAATGTGGCCAGACAGGGCCCACTACTGGAGGACGAGGAGGACGAGGATGAGGAGGAGGTGGAGGAGGATGAGGATGAAGCATGTTCACAGCGGGGTGGCACCCAAAGCAGCTCGGGCCCATCACTGGTGCGTGGCTGGGGGGAAACACAGGACGATGACGATACGCCTCCCACAGAGGACAGCTTGTCCTTACTCCTGGGCAGCCTGGCACACATGAGCGACTACATGCTGCAGTGCCTGCGCAACGACAGCAGAGTTGCCCACATTTTAACGTGTGCGGACTACTGGGTTGCCACTTTGCTGGATCCCCGGTACAAAGACAATGTGCCCACCTTACTTCCTACACTGGAGCGTGATAGGAAGATGCGCGAGTACAAACGCACGTTGGTAGACGCGCTACTGAGAGCATTCCCAAATGTCACAGGGGAACAAGTGGAAGCCCAAGGCGAAGGCAGAGGAGGAGCAAGAGGTCGCCAACGCAGCTGTGTCACGGCCAGCTCCTCTGAGGGCAGGGTTAGCATGGCAGAGATGTGGAAAAGTTTTGTCACCACGCCACAGCTAAGTGCACCACCACCTGATACGGAACGTGTTAGCAGGAGGCAACATTTCACTAACATGGTGGAACAGTACCTGTGCACACCCCTCCACGTACTGACTGATGGTTCGGCCCCATTCAACTTCTGGGTCTCCAAATTGTCCACGTGGCCAGAGCTAGCCTTTTATGCCTTGGAGGTGCTGGCCTGCCCGGCGGCCAGCGTTTTGTCTGAACGTGTATTCAGCACGGCAGGGGGCGTCATTACAGACAAACGCAGCCGCCTGTCTACAGCCAATGTGGACAAGCTGACGTTCATAAAAATGAACCAGGCATGGATCCCACAGGACCTGTCCATCCCTTGTGCAGATTAGATATTAACTACCTCCCCTTAACAATATATTATTCTACTCCATGGCACTTCCTCATTCAATACTATTTTTAATTTCATTTTACCATTATATTGCGGGGCAACCCAAAGTTGAATAAACCTCTCCTCTGTCTGGGTGCCGGGGCCTGAATGTGTGACAGTGGCCTGTTCCAGTGGTGGGTGACGTGAAGCCTGATTCTCTGCTATGACATGAATACAGATTCTGCGCTGACATAAGGCCAGATTCTCTGTTACGGGACCTCTCTCCTCTGACTGGGTGCCTGGGCCTAAATGTGTGACAGTGGCCTGTTCCAGTGGTGGCTGACGTGAAGCCTGATTCTCTGCTATGACATGAATACAGATTCTGCGCTGACATAAGGCCAGATTCTCTGTTACGGGACCTCTCTCCTCTGCCTGAGTGCCTGGGCCTAAATATGTGACAGTGGCCTGTGCCAGTGGTGGGTGACGTGAAGCCTGATTCTCTGCTATGACATGAATACAGATTCTGCGCTGACATAAGGCCAGATTCTCTGTTACGGGACCTCTCTCCTCTGTCTGGGTGCCGGGGCCTAAATATGTGACAGTGGCTTGTTCCAGTGGTGGGTGACGTGAAGCCTGATTCTCTGCTATGACATGAAGACAGATTCTGTGCTGACATAAGGCCAGATTCTCTGTTACGGGACCTCTCTCCTCTGCCTGGGTGCCTGGGCCTAAATGTGTGACAGTGGCCTGTTCCAGTGGTGGGTGACGTGAAGCCTGATTCTCTGCTATGACATGAAGACAGATTCTGTGTTGACATAAGGCCAGATTCTCTGTTACGGGACCTCTCTCCTCTGACTGGGTGCCTGGGCCTAAATGTGTGACAGTGGCCTGTTCCAGTGGTGGGTGACGTGAAGCCTGATTCTCTGCTATGACATGAAGACAGATTCTGTGCTGACATCAGGCCAGATTCTCTGTTACGGGACCTCTCTCCTCTGCCTGGGTGCCTGGGCCTAAATGTGTGACAGTGGCCTGTTCCAGTGGTGGGTGACGTGAAGCCTGATTCTCTGCTATGACATGAATACAGATTCTGCGCTGACATAAGGCCAGATTCTCTGTTACGGGACCGCTCTCCTCTGTCTGGGTGCCGGGGCCTAAATGTGTGACAGTGGCCTGTTCCAGTGGTGGGTGACGTGAAGCCTGATTCTCTGCTATGACATGAATACAGATTCTGCGCTGACATAAGGCCAGATTCTCTTTTACGGGACCGCTCTCCTCTGTCTGGGTGGCGGGGCCTAAATGTGTGACAGTGGCCTGTTCCAGTGGTGGGTGACGTGAAGCCTCATTCTCTGCTATGACATGAAGACTGATTCTGCGCTGACATAAGGCCAGATTCTCTGTTACGGGACCTCTCTCCTCTGCCTGGGTGCCTGGGCCTAAATGTGTGACAGTGGCCTGTTCCAGTGGTGGGTGACGTGAAGCCTGATTCTCTGCTATGACATGAAGACAGATTCTGTGCTGACATCAGGCCAGATTCTCTGTTACAGGACCTCTCTCCTCTGCCTGGGTGCCTGGGCCTAAATGTGTGACAGTGGCCTGTTCCAGTGGTGGGTGACATGAAGCCTGATTCTCTGCTATGACATGAAGACAGATTCTGTGCTGACATCAAGCCAGATTCTCTGTTACGGGACCTCTCTCCTCTGACTGGGTGCCTGGGCCTAAATGTGTGACAGTGGCCTGTTCCAGTGGTGGGTGACGTGAAGCTTGATTCTCTGCTATGACATGAAGACAGATTCTGCGCTGACATAAGGCCAGATTCTCTGTTACTTGACCGCTCTCCTCTGTCTGGGTGCCGGGGCCTAAATGTGTGACAGTGGCCTGTTCCAGTGGTGGGTGACGTGAAGCCTGATTCTCTGCTATGACATGAAGACAGATTCTGTGCTGACATGAAGCCAGATTCTCTGCTATGGCATGAAGAGACTGATTCTGTGCTGACATGAAGCCAGATTCTTTGCTATGGCATGAAGAGACTGATTCTCTGCTGACGTGAAACCAGATTCTCTGCTATGGGACCTCTGTCCAATTGATATTGGTTCATTTTTATTTTTTTTATTTTAATTTTAATTCATTTCCCTATCCACATTTGTTTGCAGAGGATTTACCTACATGTTGCTGCCTTTTGCAGCCCTCTAGCTCTTTCCTGGGCTGTTTTACAGCCTTTTTAGTGCCGAAAAGTTCGGGTCCCCATTGACTTCAATGGGGTTCGGGACGAAGTTCTGTTCGGGTTCGGATCCCGAACCCGAACATTTCCGGGAAGTTCGGCCGAACTTCTCGAACCCGAACATCCAGGTGTTCGCTCAACTCTAGTAGAAACCCTTTAATGGCAAAAATAGTTTGAAGGATTCATTTTTGGACTCCATGTGACATTCTTTCCAGCAGTTTCTGGATTCTTTGCCAGACAGAGAACCGTGGTACCAATTACCTTGGTGCCACTAATCTTGCCCTGAAAGGTATATCAGTCGCAAAATGTAATCTGGTGCATCTGGGTACTCATAAATAATTAAAAAAATGCCCCCCCACAATGCCTGGGCCTCTCCTATAGATGATACTTACGCTGCTCCTCGGCACCCGCATCACTCCGAATCCCTGCATGGCTGCCGCTGCATCTCCCTGTCGTGTGGGGAGTGCAGCCAATAGCAGGCTGTGATGGTGATCAGCCCCCTTGCATCACGAGTTATGTCACCTATGATGCTAGGGAGGCTGGTCACTGAGGGGAGATCTAATAACTATGCATAAATATATCAGGGGTCAGTACAGAGATCTCTCCCATTATTTATTTATACCCAGGACTGTGACTGTGAAAAGGGACATCCTCTACAACTAGAGGAAAGAAGGTTTCTACACAAACGCAGAAGAGGATTCTTCACTGTAAGAGCAGTGAGACTATGGAACTCTCGGCCAGAAAAGGTGGTTAATATTGAACTCACTAAAAGAGTTCAAGAGGGGCCTGGATGTATTTCTGGAGTGTAATACTATTGCAGGTTATAGTTATTAGATTTCTAGAGAAGGGTTGTTGATCAAAGAGTAATTATGCTTGCCTTCCTTTTGATCAACTTGCAGGATATAAGGCTGAACTGAAATTATGTACCATATTTTTCAGACTATAAGACATACTCTTTTCCCCCAAAAATAGGGGAAAGTGGCAGTGCGTCTTATAGTCCAAATGCTAATAACCACTTCTGTTATGGAAGTGGTCATTAGCATACTGGAGGCACGGGGAGGTGAGGGCAGTTCTGCACTGGCTGTACTCACCTTCCCTGGGGTTCTTCTGGGTCCCTCTGTGCACTGGATCCTGACCTCACACAGCGTCAGGACATAGTTCACTTAGGCGCTGTGGGGATTCGCTCTGGTAGGCAGGTCGCATATAGAGGTATTGGACCAGGTCGTAAATCACTCTTCAGTGTTTATTCACACTTGGTGCTTCTTCACACACAGAAAAACTAAATAAAGTTCACCTAGTATCCTGGGTGTCAGTTCACACCCGGCTGAATGCTCAGCCTCAGAAAGTCCACTTGCAGGCTTTAAGGCGGCCTGCTCGCCTGACACATGGTTTTCAGATCACAGTACACAGCGAGACCCGGAAGAAGAGATGGAGTGGTGTGTCCTGGATCTTCAGAGCTGTGGAGAGCAAGCAAGGTAAGTTTATTTATTTAGTAACGTCTGATCTGAGGTCTGATGGGGGTCTGATCTGAGGCTGACTGGGGCTGGGAGGTCTGATCTGAGGCTGATTAGGGCTGGGGGGTTCGATCTGAGGCTGATTGGGTCTGATCTGACCCATCCCTTATACACACAGATGTGACACCACCTCTTCTCGACCTGATTAGATTGGCTGGTCAGGGGACCACTGTTTCAGACGTGGGTGGAGAGGCAAGCAGTCTGTACACTTCCCATATAAATACTTACTATCAGGGTTTTATCATGAAGACAGCCTCTGCCCATACACTCTTTTTTTTTCTCTTTTTTATTTTTTATTTAATCCAATAAAGTACAAAAGGAACAATAGTAGTACATTTAACAGTTACATAATAAAAAACAAAACAAAAAAAACATCAGGTATCAACCAAGAGGAAGTAAGCGTGCTTAATACAATTGCACCGATAAAATGTAGTAGGGTATTCGTTCCCCTACCACTAAAACATCCCCTACATGGAGATACTTAACCTATCCAATACATTAAATGCACACCACTTATATTACCTTTAAACCTTATTTCCCCC
>NW_024400238.1:0-41566 GCF_905171765.1 Bufo bufo
TTCAGCTAAAGGGTTTCCTTTTTTCTTAACAGAAGCTTCAAACTTTGTCCCATCTGTGGTTACCACGATTTCTGTTTTCTGTTGGTTGAGTTTCTGTTCCTCTACACGATTCTTATGCTTTTTGGTTATACAGTGTCGTTCCATGTCTCCTTTAGTTACAGTGTCATAATTACACACCTTGCATTTATAGTTGTACTGATGTGTATGCTTCCTCCTAATATGCACCTTAAGGTTTGTAACACTGGATGCTGTAAGTCCACAATGAGGGCAAGAAATAGAAATATTTCCCTTTGGTCGTCCTCTTTTAGGTGTGTTTACATGCATTGGATCAGTTTGACTAGGGGCATGTTTAGAACAAAACAATGCTTCAGTGGAAGGTGTAATTAATCCAGAAGGTGACTGTGCTTCTTCAAAATCTTCATTTTGAGGCCTATCTTTGTGCATAACAGCAAATGAAACCCATTCAATGCACTCACCAAAAAGTAACCCAATGTTGTTTTTCTTTGCGTTTTCAATATGTTTGCTCCTTTTAATGTGTCTCTCCATTCCTTCTTTATACATTGTGTATATGTTGCAAGCCTTACATAAAAAGTGATAATCATAAGTATGTCGAAGTTTGATATGCCTTGTCAACACTGTAGATGATCTGGTTTTATAGAAGCACTTTTTGCATTGAAACTGAGGTTTTCTTACTTCTTTTTCTATGTAATTCTCTACTGGGACTTCAACTGTCTGAAGAGCTGCACTACTCTCACCTTCTCGCAGACATTCTTTAGCAAGATCCATTTTCACCTCCATGTTCTTGGCAGAAGGATCACACGTTTTCTCCTGTGCCAAAATGTGCACCTCTGTTGTTTCATGGTGTAACTTGTCATCATTTGATTTAAAGTAAACCTTGCAAATACTGCAATAAAAACACATTTTGTGCTTGGCTTTCATGTGAGTTTCAAAGATTGACTCATTGACAGTGTCTAGACCACAGAGGTAACAATCTAACAAAACACCACCTTTCCTGTGATTGTCATTCTGGCAGTGCTTTTCAAAATCCTCTCTGGTGACACATGAGAACCCGCATGGTTGACAGTAAAACTGCATTTGATTAGCATGTCTCTTCCAGAAATGAAGGGTTAAGTTTTCTTTGGTACCAGCCACGGCCTTACAGTATACGCAAGCATATTGTTCTGCAACCTGTGTAGTATGTATTAATTTAAATGAAGCAGGATGTAAAGTTCCTTCACATTCAACATCATATACAACATCCACATGAGGAACGCTTTCAATTGTCAAGTATGATCCCGCCGCTGGTGTTTCAAGGAATGTTTTAATAGGAGGATTTAGGTTTCCTTCTAGATGCACAACTGACTCTTCAAGTTTACTTTTATTACTAAGTACTTGTATGTGTTTTTTTAACTGTCCAAAACTATGCTTCCTTCTAAACAAGCATCTTCTCTTGTGTTTTTTTCGATCATTCTTTCGTTTGGCTATTATCTTACTAATGGTGTTTGATAGATTTCTTGCATTGCTTTTTCTTTCTGACTCCCCTACGCAAGATGAGCCTTCCGGATCATGTTGAGAACTATCTAATGAGGATGCATAATGCACTAGTTTCTGTTCACTATGTGAGGGTGTTACTTCTGTTTGTAAGCTGCTTGTGTTATTATTGTTTGGTGGAAGACCATTATCTTGACTCAATTTAGTTTGTGTTTCTAATGTCTTAAGTGCAGGGTTTGACTTTTTGATTCCACGTTTACTTACATTAATCTTCCTTTTTTTAACACACTTTTTCTGGAACAATTTATTTTCTTGAATAGATTCCTTACTTTTAGGGTCAATAATAGCATGAGATTGTAAGAATTTTTCATATGAACATTGAAAGTGTGTTTCCAACTGAACTGCAGAACTAGGTGGAGTGTTTGCATCAGCAACTTCAGAAGGCTTATCTGTACTATTCTCAACACAATAATCTCCGACTTTTTCACTCCCATTCATCGTTGTGGAACTATCAAGTCCTTCTTCTTTGGTTAGTGTTGTGGAGCAACCTATAGATTGTGTTTCATTATGACAGACATCACTTTCTGCTATCCCAGTAGTTTTCACTTGATTGACATCTAAGCAATGTTGACTATTGAGGGAATCCAGTTTATTGAGTTCCTTTTCGCTTATGGCCAATTCTGTTTCTAACTTTGCTCTTTTTGGCAGACTTAGATTTTCAGAGTCATCTTTGACATCGCTCACTGGGGAACATGGCTGTGAATATGGCCTTTTATTGTTTGCAGATCCAGAATCTCTCAGATTAGGATTCAAATGACCATCTCCAGTTATGTTATTTTTATCTATCTCTTCCACAATGGACACATTTTCTGCTACAGGCTGGCTTTCTTGAATCTTTTCATTTTCCATATTTAGTAAATCGTAATGTTCATTGATGTGAAGCTTTCCCTAGTAAAAAAAAAAAAATATAAGTTGTTAAAATAAAGTTGCAACTTGCAATACAAAAACACAGCACATTTGATAAGCAATATCTGAATGGTTTCTTTAGCATGAAGATGTTCTATACACATCTAGATGTCTGAGAATTTTTTTTTTGTAAAACAGAGATGTCAAGAAAATAACTAAATTGTCAAAAGTCTGACAAACTATGTGTCTGTGGAACTTTAAAGAGTTTTCTGGGAATATTTAACCAGAGTTCCCAGCCACTCTGGTCCTGCACGCTGGCCTCCTTTGGTCCATTTTCAGGTCCCCAGCTTGTTTTTTTCAGTCTGAGGCATGGACATGGTAACCTGCACTGCTGCAGCAACATCTGGCTTCAGCGTTGACTTGAATATTGGGGACACATCACTGCTAAAGTCATTTAGTCATTGGCGGCAGCAGCACACATGACCATATCCATGCCCCGGACAGAAGGAAACAAGCCAGGGACCAGAAAATGGATGAACGGGAGACATGACGCAGGACCACAGTAGTGGGAAACAGTAAAGTATGAATCTGTTCAATATGTGATACAGGCTAGGGGCCAACATTAAATGGTTAAATATTCCCCCAAAAAAACCTTTAAGGCTAGTTTCACACTAGCGGCATGGACCTCCAGCAGGCTGTTCCATCGGGTGAACAATTTGTCGGATCCGTCCTGCCGCTAGTGAACGCGTGCCCCCGGACTACCGCTCCGGCCCCATTGACTATAATGGGGGCGGGGTGGAGTTCCGACGGCAGCGCACGCCGAGAGGCCACCGGAAAAAAAGTACTACATGTCGTACTTTTATTCCTACAGCCTCTCTGCACGCTCTGCCGTCGGAACTCCGCCCCCATTATAGTCAATGGGGCCGGAGCGGTAGTCCGGGGGCACACGTTCACTAGCGGCAGGACGGATCAGACAGGCTGTTCACCCGACGGAGCAGCCTGCCAGAGGTCTGTGCCGCTAGTGTGAAAGTACCCTAAAATTGTTTTCTTACAATCCCACTTTATTAGATTTTCATTAAAAGGAATGTGCCACCTATAATTTTTTTTTTGCCAGTTAAAACCAGAAAATGACACACATCTTTTTTTGTAATCAGTTTTTATTTTCTGATTTTAGAACATTTATTCTATTACCTGAACATGATTATGAGGGCAGACATCTTGTAGGAATAAAAGTACGACATGTAGTACTTTTTTTCCGGTGGCCTCTCGGCGTGCGCTGCCGTCGGAACTCCACCCCGCCCCCATTATAGTCAATGGGGCCGGAGCGGTAGTCCGGGGGCACGCGTTCACTAGCGGCAGGACGGATCCGACAAACTGTTCACCCTTGCCTGAACGGTTGTTAACAACATTTAGAAATATGCTTTACAGCAGCCACCAAGGGCCATAGAATTAGGGTTGTTGCGGGTATCGAAATTTTGATACCCAATCGATACTTTTGTCCCGGTATCGATACGATACCGGGATTTCCATTTTTTCAATATTGGGCTGCGCAGTCTAGTATCACAGAACATGAGCACGCTGCTGTCAGCGCGCTCATGTTCCCTCAGCAGCACAGGGGAGAAGGAAGCAGTCTCTCCCTCCCCCCTGTGCTGCTGCCACCAATGAGGAGATAGGGGCAGAGGAGGGTCGGGTGCACTGTGCCACCAATGATAGGACGACCTTTCATGGCTCCGGACTTAGTTAAGTAGCAGGCTACATGGAGCTGCACCCAGGGATCTCCCTGCACTTACTATTATTCCTGGTCACCGCTCCGTTCACCCGCTGTGCCCCCTTTACAGTCTCCTGCTCCGTATGCTAATAACTACTATCGGAGCGATGGGGAGGAGACATCAGCTTCTCTCCTGGGCATTCCTTCTCCCTGGCTGTGACGTTCTGTGCTGCGATTGGACAGCGCTACAGCCAGGGAGAAGGAACGCCAGGGAGAGAAGCTGATGTCCGGAGCCATGAAAGGTCGTCTTTAACTTTTAATACAGGGGGCGGTGCCGGCAGCAGAATGGCAAAGCCGGCACCCTGCCTCTGACAGGGAGCTGCGATCAGCGGCAGTTAACCCCTCAGGTGCGGCACCTGAGGGGTTAACTGACACTGATCTGCTGCCGGCACCAAACTTCTGTATTAAAGGTTAATTATCATTGGTGGCGCAGTGTGCCCGCCCCCCCCTCAACCCCCCCAGTATTAAAATCATTGGTGGCAGTTGCCACAGAGTCCCCTCACCTCCTCTCATTGGTGGTGCAGTGGCAGCTTCTAATCGGAGCCCCAGCAGTGTAATCCTGGGGCTCCAATCAGTTACCATGGCAGCCAGGACGCTACTGAAGCCCTGGCTGCCATGGTCGGCTCCCTGCTGCTGTGTGCACTATGCACAGGGCAGCAGGGAGAGTGTAAAGTCCTAATCACCCTGATAGAGATCTATCGGGGTGAATAGGACAAGGGATGAAAAAATCCCAGGTTCTAGCCCCTAAGGGGGGAAATAGTTACTAAATAAAAAGTATAATCACATATTGCCACGTCCAAAAAGTCCAAAACTATTAAAATATGTTAAAAAATCTATGCGGTGAACGTCGGAACAGAAAAAAAAACAAAAACTGTGTAATTCGCCATTTTTTAAAAAATGCGGAATGCACGTGGCTTTTTTTGTTTATTTTTTTTACGTGGTATCGAAAATTTAGTATCACAAGAACTCTAGACAGAATAGACTGGAAGGAAATTGTTGGCTTCTACGGGAGAATGTTTTAGGCATGCTGTGTGGCCTGTGCAGAGGTCATTGTACAAGTAAAGAGAAAATAAGCTGACCACCTTATGGGAATCGTGGATCCCATGTTATCAGAAATGACAGGTGATCTGTACAGACCAAGAAGTGGTGCCTATTATTAAAGGGGTTGTTCACCCCTTGTGGTTTTTACTTTTGGCCACCCAGCGTGGCTGTACCTGCGGTGTTAAAAAGGGTTTCCTCTGGATAGGTCAACAGTATCTGATCAGTGGGGGTCCAACACCCAGGACCACCTGCCGATCAGCAGTTTGGGAAAGTGCCTCCTGTGAGCGCCACAGCCTTCTCCTTGCTCGCCAAGCACAGCCCTGTACACTGTAGAGCGGATGTGCTAGGTATCGCAGCTCAGCCCCATTCACTTCAATGGAGCTGAGCCTAGGCCTTGTGAATTGGCCTAGATGTAGCTGCGAGAAGGCCACAGCGCTACTGCAAGCACCGATGCCTACTCAAAAAGCTGATCAGCAGGTGTCCCGGGTGTCGGACCCCGACTAATCAGATACTGATGATCTATCCAGATAAAAAAAAAAAGCCAGTGTCGGACCCCTACCGATAACATACTGATTACCTATCCAGAAGATAGGTCATCAGTTGTAAAGTCTCAGAAACCCCATAGCGACATTTGACGTACTAGTACGTCATCGTGGGAAGTGACTTTGCACAAATTGAAGTAGTCATGATGATCGGGCTGGCACAGGAGCTGTGTGCGCACAATCAATACAGGGGCCTGGCTGTCACTGACAGCCGGGCCTCTGCTTTATGTGCCGGCATCATTATAAACGCTGATGCCGGCGGATTAACCCCTTATATGCCGCAATCAACGCTGACCGCTGCAAATGAAGATCGCAGAGGGGCCTTCATCTGTCTCTCCATCGGCCCCAGGGCTGTGGTGACAGGGGGCTGATGGCTGCCATGGCAAGCCCAGGCCTTGCAAAGTCTCACAGGCACACTGTCAGTGTGAAACCTTGCCCACAAAAAGTGTAGTATTGAATGATGATCAAAAAAATCTTATGTACCCAAAAAGGGTATTAATAAAAACATAATTTTTTCCCGCAAAAAATGAGCCCCTACACAAGACGATCGGCAGAGAATAATAAAAAAATATATATGGCTTTCAGAAAATGGAGACACAAAAACATTATTTTTGTTTTCAAAAATGTTTTATTATGTAAAACTGAAACAATAAAATAAAAAATATAAAATTTGGTATTCTCACGTCTAACAACCTGCTCTTTAAAAATAAAACATGATCTATGCTACCAGGTAAACGCTGTAATAACAAATAAAAAGGCGCCAGAACAGACAATTTGTTTGTTACCTTGCTTCACAAAAAGCATAATAGTGAGCGATCAAAAATCATATACATCCCAAAATAGTACTAATAAAACTGTCACCTTATCCCATGCTTTCCAAAATGGGGTGACTCTTTGTGAGTTTCTACTTTAGTGGTGTATCAGTGGGGCTTCAAATGGCAACTTAAAATTATCCCAGTGAAATATGCCCTCCAAAATCCAAAGGTTTCTCTTTCCCTTCTGTGCCCTGTCGTGTGCCCATACAGCAGTTTTTACGACCACATATGGGGTGTTTCTTTAAACTGTCGAATCAGGGTAACAAACATTGAGTTTTGTTTTGCTGTTAATCCTTGCTGCCTTACAAGAAAAAATGGACTGAAATGGAAAATCTGCAAAAAGAAGTCACATTTTTCCTCTATTTTGCTTTCAATGAAACCTAAAGGGTTAACAAAGTTTGTAAAATCATATTTCAATAACTTGAGGGGTGCAGTTTCTAAAATGGGGTCATTTATGGATGGTTTTTATTATGTAAGCATCAAAGTGACTTCATAACTTAATTGGTCCTTTAAAAAGTGGGTTTTGGAAATATTTAAATAAATGTAAAAAATTGCATCCAAAATTCTAATCCATCTAACATCCCAAAAAACAAAAAATTATAATAATGACATTTAAAAAATGATGCCAACATAAAGCAGACATATGGGAAGTGTAAAGTAATAACTATTTTATGAGGTATCACTGTCTTACAAGCCGAGAACTTAAAATCTTGACAATTGCTAATTTTTCCAATTTTTTTATATTTTTTTTTTATAAAATAACGGTAAAATATAGCGACTCAAATTTACCACTATCCTGAAGTACAAAGAAAAGTGAAAGTGTTCCGAAGTTTTTACTACATAAAGTGACACGTCAGATTTCCAAAATTTGGCCTGGTCCTTAAGGCGAAAAAATGGCCCGGTCCTGATGGGGTTAAACATGGAACTTTACCAATAATCTATCTCCCTAGCTCATTTTATGTTTGCCATTCATATTAGATAGCAGTCGACCAACAGCAATGGCACTGAGTCCCCCATTAGCATGCATATTCAGCTCGGCCCAAAAGGCATATTATTTCAGTGGATGTAGATACTTTATATACGAGCAGCTGCTGCACACATCTGGCAGCTAAGGCTCTGTTCACATCTGCCTTGTTTAGTTCTGTTGTTCTGCTCAATCACAGGAGCCAAACAAAGTAAATAATGGGACTTGTAGATCCACTGCATGATGGACACGAACACAGACTGATGGACCCCACTGACCATAATAGGGTCAGTTGGGTTTCCATGATTTACTGGACTAAATAGAGCAGCATGCCACTGTAGAGTCCAAAGACATCACAAGATTGTCAGGGGCTGTGCAGCTTTAGAAAAGAAAATCGGTATTATGGCGACATCTGGTGGCTACATTAAAATAAAACAGTATTACAGTGGTAGATCCTGAAACCTAATTAAGGGCTCATGCACACGACCATTAGCTGTTTTGTGGTCTGAAAAACATAGATACCGGCGTGTGAATTCTGCATTTTGCGGAACGGCTGACCCTATTAGAACAGTCCTATCCTTTGTCTGTAATGTGGACATTAATAGAACATGTTCTGTAATTTTGCGGACGGCACGGAACAGAAGTGCATGAGTCATGCGTATGAGCCCTAAATATAATTACCGTATAATGATTACAGTCAAGTCAAATTATGTCCAGACACCAAGAATCTTCTTGCAAAAGGAAAAAAAAAACAACATCATATATCCCATTAGTATATGGCAAGGCCACCTCTTGTCGGGGCATATTTCCAGTAAGGAGTCAATGCCAGGAACAACCTATATTCAGTATTTGGTAGAATTACAAGGAAAATGCTAAATTCACTCATTACTGTAAAAATAAACTGATCTGTAACATTTCTGCATGTACCAAATACGCCCACACAAATTGTTAGCTCTTATTTACACAGGCTTGTTGTCCCATATTTAAAGGGGTTTTCCAGGATTTTGATACTGGTGACCTATCCTCAGAATAGGTCACCAGTACCTGATCGGTGGGGGTCCGACACCAGGGACCCCAGTTGATCAGCTGTTTGAGAAGGCACAGCCTACCAAGCACAGCGCCGTATATTTTATAGCAGCTCTGCTTGGTATCACAGCTCAGTCCCATTCACTTTTAAAGCTAGGGCCACATGGCTACATTTGTTGCGCAACTTTAAGGGGTTGTCTCATCACAGACAATGGGGGCATATCTCCAGGATATGCCCCCATTGTCTTATAGGTGCAGGTCCCGCAACTATATCGGGAACGGAGCCCGGTAAGGTGGTGGCTGGAGGAATCCGGTCCGGCCACCACCAAGCGCAGCTCCCCATAGAAGTGAATGAGAGCATACCGCACATGACCGGCCACCGCTCTTATTCACTTCTATGGGCCCGACGGAAATATGGGCTCGGTTATTTTCGGCGGCTCCATAGAAAATGAATGGAGGGCGCGGCGGAGGGACCCCCACCTATAAGACAACTGGGGCATATCCTAGCAATATGCCCCCATTGTCTGTAATGAGACAACCCCTTTTAAGGGACGCAACGACATTGCGACATGTGCTGTGAGACATTTATTGTAATGATAGTCTACTGCGTCGCAATGCGACATGCAGCGACTGGGACAATCGCACAAAAATCCAACTGTCACAAGGGTGTCAAGAGCCACGTCTGACTCCGTTATACCCGGGGTCAGGAAGTCGCAGCGGGTGGCTGCGCGTTCTATGTATAAAGACAGTGCTGTTTCGTAATGGTAGCTTTCTGGGTTTGCCTTGCAACCCTTTTTGGCTCACTCAGGGATCCGTAGCTTCTTCTCCTCAGCTGTTTCTTGTCCAGCAATCCCAACCTCCTTATATTCCCATCTCTCACTTCTCTGGTTGCCAGATATAGAGCTTTCTGCCTGGACTTCTATACTGACCCACTGTAGCTGTGTTCCCTGGTTGTTGTTCCAGAGCGTTACCCTCCGGATCCCTGTTGGGCCTTGGTGGTCTGCTGTTGTCGCCCACCTGGGATTATATGTTTTGTCTGTATTGTCTGTCCTCCCCTTGGTGTTTTCCTCTTAGTGTCAGTGGTGCGGACTAGTGATCCCACCGCCCCGTTCACTACATCGGGCTCATCTTAGGGAAAGCCAGGGTTTAGGCACGTGATCGGCGTGCGGGTGAGGAACCCGTCTAGGGACGTCAGGGCAGTCAGGTGCCAGCCGCAAGGTGAGTCAGGGGTCACCACCTTTCCCTCTCCCTTGGACAGGGCCTTCCCATTTCCCTCCCTTTGCGTGACGCCGGTCATTACACCAACGTGGATGGATTATTTGTGACTGTTGTGTCGCAGTCGCAGCGCGACACCATAGATTATCATTACAATAAATGTCGATCAACATTAGTGCAACACATGTTGCCGTGTAGCCCTAGCTGTAAGGAGCTGAGCATGATACCAAGCACATCTGCTGTACAATGTATGACGCTTGGTAAGCACAGAGAAGACCACTGCACTCACAGGAGCACCAGTGCCTTCTCAAACAGCTGATCGGCTGGGGTCCCGGTTGTCGGACCTCCACTGATCAGACACTGATCTATCCTGAGGATAAAACCCCTTCAACCCTATACCAAGAGAGCGATTTTCAATTTTTCCAATATAATTTTTCCTCCCTGCAGCCATAACTTTTTTATTTTTTGGTTCACATAGCCGTATGTGGAACAAGTTGTACTATGGCACTATTTCATATTGCATAAGATGTAGTGGAAAGCTGGGAGAACAAAAATTACAAATGGGGTGGAATTGGCAAAAAAAAATTCCACCACAGTTTTATGGGTTTTTTTTTTACGACGTTCACTATATTCACTATTTTATCCATTACAATATACAAAAGATCTATATATTCCAATGCAGTGCTGCCACCTACAGGCCTGTATTGGGATATACCAGTAATCAGCACTGGAGCCTCAAGCATAACAGCTTCCCGGCGTGTGAAACCAGCCTAAGGCCTGTTGCACACGAACGTTGTGCATCCGTTCCATGCATTGGGGACCGCAATTTGCTGTCCCCAATGCACGGGCAATGTCCGTGCGGCAGCCGGGACAGATCGAGACCCATTCAACGCCGTAGTGCTTCAGTGGGGTTCCGATCCGTGCTTCCGTTCCGCATCTCCGTGAATTGGCAATACGGCCACGGGCAGACAACGTTCGTGTGCAAGAGGCCTAAGGCCTCTTTCAGACGGGCGTTGCGGGAAAATGTGCGGGTGCGTTACGGGAACACCCGCGATTTTTCCGCGCGAGTGCAAAACATTGTAATGCGTTTTGCACTCGCTTGAGAAAAATCGCGCATGTTTGGTACCCAAACCCGAACTTCTTCACAGAAGTTCGAGCTTGGGATCGGTGTTCTGTAGATTGTATTATTTTCCCTTATAACATGGTATAGTAAAATAGCGCTGGAGGGGTTAAAAAAAATATAAATAAAATTTAACTCACCTTAGTCCACTTGATCTCGCAGCCCGGCATCTTCTTCTGTCTCCTTTGCTGAACAGGACCTGTGGTGAGCATTCATTACAGGAACAGGACTTGTGATGACGTCACTCCGGTCATCACATGATCCATCACCATGGTAAAAGATCATGTGATGACCGGAGTGACGTCACCACAGGTCCTGTTCAGAAGAGACAGAAGAGATGCCGGCTACCCGATCAAGTGGATTAAGGTGAGTTTAAATTTTTATTTTTTTTATTTTAACCCCTCCAGCGCTATTTTACTATGCATTCTGTATTCAGAATGCTATTATTTTCCCTTATAACCATGTTATAAGGGAAAATAATAATGATCGGGTCTCCATCCCGATCGTCTCCTAGCAACCGTGCGTGAAAATCGCACCGCATCCGCACTTGCAGAATATAGAGCATGCTGCGATTTTCACGCAACGCACAAGTGATGCGTGAAAATCACCGCTCATGTGAACAGCCCCATAGAAATGAATGGGTCGGTATTCAGTGCGGGTGCAATGCGTTCAACTCACGCATCACATTGCATCCGCGCAGAATACTCGCCCGTGTGAAAGAGGCCTAACAGTCCATGTCCTCAATGTAGCACCCACACCCAGTCCTACCAAACCAACCACAGGGGGTCAGATTGTGCTGCTTCCAAGTGCTGCTCATGCACATGACCGTTGCCTGTTTTGCGGTCCACAAAACATGTATACTGGCTGAGAGGTTGCCGCCATTTTTTTTAACTCCTTCACAAATGTCCTATCCTTGTCTGCAAAATGGACAATAGGATGTTTTTTTTTTTTTTTGCGGGGTCGTGGAACAGACTTACAGATGCGGACAGCACACTGGTGTGCTGTCTGCATCTTTTGTTGCCCCACTAAAGTGAAGGGTCCACATCTGACCTGCAAAAATGCGGATTGGATGCAGACTAAAATACTTTTATGTGCATGAGCCTTTAGTAACAGTTTTTATTTTTATTTTTTTAGTGGCACAAACTGTTCACTTTCCATTATGGTAGTTTTTATATAGGGGATATATAGTCTACGGTTGCCATGTGCAGCACTAGTAGCTGTGGTGTAAACCAGTGGTGGTGTTATTTTATTTATTTTTCACATTGTGCCCTCCATAAAGGTCATACAAGACCTTTCGGGGGCATTTTAAATTTAACTTTAATTTTTATTATTGCTGATTTCTCCAATAATTGGGACTGACATATTAGTCCCAGTTAGAGCTCATGCACACGACCATCCGCAATGCAGTGGCACTGACAGTGGGGCTGCTGCATGCGGATCACGGACCCATTCACTTGAATGGGGTCCGCGATCCGCATCTGACGGTCCGCACCACAAAAAAAGTAGTGCATGCATTACTTTTTTTGTGGTGTGGAGGCACGGACAGAAAACCCACGGAAGCACTCTGTAGTGCTTCCGATCCATGCCTCCATTCCACACTGCACCTCCCATATTGCGGACCCATTCAAGTGCACACGGTCGGTGCCAGTTTGCAGGCCACAATACGGCCATGGCCCTGTGCATGAGCCCTTACAGGAGAAATAAAGTCTCCAGAGCAACACTACAAATAAATGTAGGCCTTTTAAAGGGGTTGTCTCATTTCACTGTTAATAAGGTGAGATGAGATACAGTCCCGACCATCTCCCGGCCGGGAACAGCAGTGTGCTCCTGCGCTCTGCTGTTTCAGTAGCTCTCATTGCTGTGCATGACAGCTATTGAAACCGTGTAGCACAAAAAGTTAGGCCGCTTCTGAGTTAGGAAAACAGTATAGCTTGCTATGCTACGCTGTTTCAGTAGCTCTCATGCACGGCAATGGCAGCTACTGAAACAGTAGAGCACCGGAGCGCTCTGCTGTTTCCCGGCCAGGACTGTGTCTCATCTCGCCATAGTAATGGCAAGATGAGACAAACCCTTTAAGACCCAGCAACTCATGCAATTACCCAGCGATCACATGATCATTGGGACAGGGGCAAGACGTAACACGGTCCCCCTTCTGATAAGTATACATGGTGCTCATTAAACGGACACAGGTCCAGACCCCCTTCCCCTCCTCTGCTAGTCAGCAGTGGGCCTAGCTACCAGAGGCTGTCTACCTTCATCCACTGCAGTCAGTGGTTCTGTGCTACGGTCACTGGCCCCTCCACAGCACGTAGGGGGTGTGCACTCACCCTGGCTCTTACAGGGCCAGCATGCGCGCACCCTCGTCTTCTCCAGCCAATGGCTGGTATCTGAGTAATAGGTGTTTATAGCATGTAAGTCCCTGCAAAGGTGTTCGGGTCCATTTGTCTGTCCATGTACAGAACTCTTCCCGATTCCTGACTCTGACCCTCCGCTGCCTGATCTGACCTGTGCCTGATTACCATTTTGACCCTTCGTTGCCTGCTCTGACTTCGGACTTGTTTCATGGATTCACATAAACTCTTCATGCCCAGACCTCCGCCTGTCTGACGAATGACTAAGGGTTTGCCTAATGCCTCGGTGCCCCTCTCTGATCCCTGTGGGCAGGGGCCTAGTTATAGGGGGTGCAGAGGTAGCAGTCGCTACCGGGCCAAGGAGCCTGAGGGGGCCCAAAGACCCTTGTGCCACATAAGACACTGGCAGTATAGAAAGTGCATACTGGTCAATTTACACCTCTGGCTGGAGGGAAGGAGTTAGGTTAAGAATTTGGCATGAGGGGGTGCCCTTTCAATGTTTGCCTCAGGCAGCAGGAAGGATATGTGCTCCCCTGCCCCTTGCAAACAAGCACTGAGGGACGGGGGCCCAAGCTGAACTCTTGCACCAGGGCCCATGAGCTTTTAGCTACGCCCCTGCCTGTGGGTCCACTGTCAACTACACCAGGACTACTCCAGGAGGTAGCGACCTGTTGGTTAACACTAGGGTTGTTGCAGGTATCGAAATTCCGATACCCAATCAATACTTTTGTCCCGGTATCAATACGATACCGGGATTTCCCTTTTTCGATACTGGGCTGCGCAGTCTAGTATCTCTGAACATGAGCGCGCTGCTGTCGGGGCGCTCATGTTCTCTCAGCAGCACAGGGGAGAAGGAAGCAGTCTCTCCCTCCCCCTGAGCTGCTGCCACCAATGAACGGAGAGAGGGGCGGAGGAGGGACGGGCACACTGCGCCACCAATGATAGGACTATTCCTGGGTCCAGACCTTAAGTAGCAGGCTACACAGAGCAGCGCCCAGAGATGTCCCAGCACTTACTATTATTCCTGGGCGCCGCTCCGTTCGCCCGCTGTGCCCCATTACTGTCTCCTGCTCCATATGCTAATTACTATCGGAGCAATGGGGAGGAGCCATCAGCTTCTCTAGTGGGCGTTCCTTCTCCCTGCGCTGCAACCGGACAGGGAGAAGGAACGCCCACTAGAGAAGATGATGGCTCCTCCCCATTGCTCCAATAGTAATCAGGATATGGAGCAGGATACAGTAATGGGGCACAGCGGGCAAACGGAGCAACGCCCAGGAATAATAGTAAGTGCTGGGACATCTCTGGCGCCGCTCTGTGTAGCCTGCTACTTAAAGTCCGGACCCATTTAAGGTGGTCTTTAACACATAATACAGGAGGCAGGTGCCGGCAGCAGAATCGTATAGCCGACACCCTGCCTCTGACAGGGAGCTGCGATCAGCCGCAGTTAACCCCTCAGGTGCAGCACCTGAGGGGTTAACTGCCAGTGATCTGCTGCCAGTACCCGCCTCCTGCATTAAGGGTTAATTATTATTGGTGGCGAAGTGCTCCCCCCCCCCTATTAAAATAATTGGTGGCACAGTGCGCCCGCCCCTCTGAACCTCCCAGTATTAAAATCATTGGTGGCAGTGGCCACAGGGTCCCCTCTCCTTCTCATTGGTGGCTGTGGCCACAGGGTCCCCCTCCCCTTCTCTTCATTGGTGGCAGTGGAAGCTTATGATCGGAGCCCCAGCTGTGTAAGTTACCATGGCAACCAGGATGCTACTAAAGCCCTGACTGCCATAGTCAACTCCCTGCTGCTGTGTGTACAAAGCACAGAGCAGCAGGGAGAGTGTAAGATCCTATTCACCCTAATAGAGCTATATTAGGGTGAATAGGACAAGGGATTAAAAGATCCCAGGCTCTAGCCCCTAAGGGGGGGAAATAGTAAAAAAAAAAAAAAAAAAAAGTAAAAAAAAAAATATTAAGTATAAAATCACCCCCTCTCCCAATTTCACATATAAAATATATAAACAATAAAGAAATAAACATAATCACATATCGACATGTCATTAGTCCAAACTATAAAAATAAAAATAGAAAAAAATTAAATAAAACTGCGCGATTCGCCATTTTTTTAAAATGCGGAATGCACGTGGCTTTTTTTGTTTATTTTTTTAGCGTGGTATCGAGTATCGCAATACTTTTTTATGGTATCGTAATCAAATCAAAAATTTGGTGTCGCAACAACTCTAGTTGACACAGTGGTTCAAACACCCACTGACCACTACATTCAACCCCCTTGGTTTCTCCCATAACAGTGCTCACTATATCCTGAAAGTATATCCTGATTCCTACGGAATCACAGAAATATTTGGAGCTTCCAGTAGAAGACATACCCTTGCACAGATTACTGGTTATTGGCTTTATTACACCTCAAATAAGTAAAATATTCAGTCTCTTGTGAAACACAAAAGGATACCACTGACAGATGTAACAGCAGTAACAACAGGTTGGAAACATGACAATTGATGAAACATGGAGATTAGAGTCAAATATTTCAGATTTTCCAATATTAAGCTGTAAGCAGTTGGATCTTATCCAAGAGATGGAGATAGACTGAGATAAATTGTGAACAACTGAAGTATAAGAAAATGATGAGTGGAGCTAAACATTGTCCGCATACAAATCACTACGTAGTATGTCTAGCATGAAAACACAGGCAGTACAAATCAAGGTGGCCCACTTTATAGAAGGACCTAAGGATACATTCTGCTGTTAAATCCCTAGAATTTATACTACCATACAGACCCCTAATGCAGGAGTGGGCAAACGGTTCTGGCACATAGGCTAAATTTTGTCAAATGGGAAAGTAAATCTGTAAAGCAAGAAGTGCTGGTAACAGACTGACCCATCTCAGTCTTTGATGGCTTATTGCTAGGATATGCCATGGAAATCATGGAAATCAAACAGGTGCAGGTCCCACCCTCTGGGATCCATCACTCCTGTCTCCAGAAGTGGAGGAGAGCTCTCCATTCACTGCTATAGGAGTTCCACAAATAGCCTGGATGTTTTTGGTGAATGGAGAGCTCACCGCGCATGCACAACCACCTCTACATTCAACTCTGTGGGACTGCCGGCTCCACTATCTTCGGAACTCCCATAGGATGACTGTGCGGTGCGCTCTCCTTCACTTTGAGGAGCTAGTTCTAGAGATGTGGGTCCCAGAGGTGGGATCTGCACCTATCTGACAGTGATGGCATATTAAAGGGGGTTTCCGAGAGATTTTCCTCTGGATAGGTCATCAGTATCTGATCGGTGGGGGTCTGACACCCGGGACCCTCGCTGATCAGCTGTTTGAGAAGGCAGTAGCGCCTCGACTCACCAAGAACAGTGCCGTAAACTGTATAGCGGCTGTGCTTGGGATCCCCACTTGCAGCCCTGAAATGAACATAGAGGCTGGTCGCACATGCACGTGGCCGCTATATTCATTTCTACAATAGCTATTAGCTATCTCCAGAATTCCTGTAGAAATTAATGGAGAGACCGCACACATGCCCAACCGGCCTCTCTGGTCATTTCAAGGAGGCTACAGGGGTTACAAGGCTCCTGTTCTTGTGATCGGTGGGGATCCTACTGCTGGATAGCGGTTAACTTAAAAGCTATGTACACCTTTGGCGGCAATTTTTTTTAATTATTGCATTGCACTTTTTTTCAATTGGTCTGTATGAAAAATATGGAATCCTTTTTTTGTGTACAGAGCTGACATGATGTAGTAGCAGCCTGTGGATTTTCGGTCTTTTCCGTCATCTGGGGAGCAGACAGACTTCTTATCTCTGCTTTCTGACATTAAACACCCTTTAAAGCTCAATCCTTATCTTACTTATAAGAATGTGCTTTAAATTAGTTTATGACTTAGTAGTTTAACCACCTCCGGACCGCTTAACGCAGGATTGCGTTCCGAAGCGATCGATTCATTCCTCCTTCACGCTTCGGCGCGTCATCTCGCGAGATTGCGCGCATAGCCAGCCCGCGCATTTGCAGTGCGGGCCGGCAAAAGTTAAAGGAGGAGTTCGTCACCAGCCTGCCAGCCAATGATCGTCGCTGGCAGGTTGGTGATTTTTCAAAAATTTAATCAGAAGCCATTTAACACATTATATTTATAAATATAATGTGTTAAATGGCTTCTGTGCTCCTCTGCTGGTCCTTTTCGTCGGTTGGTCCCAGCAGAGGAGCACACATCACTGTAAGTACACAAGACACAACACATTTAGCCCCAGATCACCCCCCCCCCATCACCCCAATTAACCCCTTGATCACCCCTGTTAATCACTAGTGAAAGGGAAAAAAGTGATCAGTGTAAACTGTCACTTTTTTTTTCCACCAGTATTGACTGTTAGGTTTTAGGTTACTTTAGGCCCCTTTGGTAGGTAGTTAGCGTCAGTTAGCGCCCAGCCAACCGTACCGCAGTCATTGATTCGCTGATTAGCGTATCGCTAATCAGCATTGGTACTTTTATAGTATCTGTAAGTGATCAGAACTGATCACAGTCAGATCTATAATAGTATTAGTGTCACCTTAGCTCGCCCTCCACCCAAAACGCAGTGTTTGCCCGATCAGGCCCGATCGGTCACCCACACGTGCGTTCACCCACGCCCGCCCCGCCGCAGTGACAAAATGTTTTATTTTTTTTCATCAGTGCACAATCACTTCACAAGCGCTGCGGCGATAAAAAAAATCAGTTTTAATATTTTTTATCAATCGCAGCGGCTTCCTGTACTTCGCTAGCCTCCCATTTGTAAGACAGGCTTGCTTTTTTTCTTGGGTAGTCTCAGGGAATACCCCCTAAATTTAGTTGACCAAATGTCAAGTTAGGGGTATTCTTCTGAAGAGGCCTACAGGATTCTGACCCAGGATGAGGAATGGGAACCCTCATCTGACGAATCTAGCGGGTCAGAATACGAACCTGTAGAAAGTAGTGGCAGTCTGACACAAAGTTCGGATGATGAGGTTGAGGTCCCTGATACCACCAGGTGTACCCGGCCCCGTGTTGCTAGACCACAGGTTGCGCAGGATCCGCTTCAAGGGCAGCAAAGTGGGGCTGGCGCTGGCGGATTACGTGGTGAGGCATACACCAGCAGCGCAGCCCATCCTGGACCTAGTACCAGCAGTGCCGTACAACATGGTGAAGTGGCGAGCACCAGAAGGGCAGTTGAAGCTGGTACGGTGGCACGTGTATTAGTTCCCCCATCGCAGCCACCGCACAGACAGGCCCGTAGAACCCCTAGAGTCCCTGAGGTGCTGGCAAACCCTGATTGGCAGCCCCCAAATTCAGCCGCACCAGTAGTTCCCCCTTTCACCGCCCAGTCTGGAGTTCGGGTTAAGATCAGCTCAGATCGGATCGGCACTGGGGTTTTTTGAGCTGTTCTTGACTGTGGAGCTCTTGGACTTAGTTGTGGCAGAAACAAATCGGTATGCCACTCAATTTATAGCCGCCAACCCGGGAAGCTTTTATGCACAGTCTTTCCGGTGGAAACCCGTCCAAGTTTCCGAATTTAAAACTTTTCTGGGCCTTCTCCTCAACATGGGCCTGACAAAAAAGCATGAATTGCAGTCATATTGGTCCACAAACCCAATTCATCACATGCCCATGTTCTCTGCTGCCATGTCCAGGACACGATTTGAGACCATCCTGCGTTTCCTGCACTTTAGTGACAACAGCACCTCTCGTCCCAGAGGCCACCCAGCTTTTGACCGGCTCCACAAAATTCGGCCCCTCATAGACCACCTTAACACCAAATTTGCAGATTTGTATACTCCTGATCAAAACATCTGCATAGACGAGTCCCTGATACATTTTACCGGGCGCCTTGGCTTCAAACAATACATCCCAAGCAAGCGCGCCCGGTATGGGGTCAAATTGCATGAGCTCTGTGAAAGGGCCACAGGCTATACGCACAAATTTCGAGTCTATGAGGGTAAAGATCAGACCCTGGAGCCGGTCGGTTGCCCTGACTACCTGGAGAGCAGTGGGAAGACAGTCTGGGACTTGGTGTCACCCTTATTTGGCAAGGGGTACCATCTTTATGTGGACAATTTCTACACAAGTGTGCCCCTCTTCAGGCATTTGTTTCTAGAACAGATTGGCTGCTGTGGCACCGCGCGACCTAGTCGCCGGGGCTTCCCACAACGGCTCGTTACGACTCGTCTTGCAAGGGGGCAGAGGGCTGCCTTGTGTAACGAAGAACTGCTCGCGGTGAAATGGAGAGACAAGTATGACGTTTACATGCTCTCCTCCATTCACGCAGACACGGGCTCTTAGGGCCCTTTCACTCACAGCTGCTGCAAACCTCTCCTTTCACCTGGGACAAAGTGCATAATGTACTTCGCCACATCTCTGGGCGATTTGCGCTTTGCACATTGTCCCATGGGGAAGGAGAGGTTTGTCCTATAAAGGTAAAAAAATAAAAAAAACACTGGTAAGCAAAAAAGTTAATGTTCTGTTTCAAATGTTATAAAAAGTTAATGTTAATAAATTTATTGCGTTGCGGCCTGGTTTTTTTGTTTTATTTTTTTTACCTTCTAGGTGGACCAAGCGATCAACCAGCTGCAGCACTGATGTGCATTCTGACAGAAGCATTGCGCTGCTGTCAGATTACACAAAAGTCGGTGTATGCGGCGCTGCAAGACGAGATTTCTCCTCTGCAGTAAAAAAGATACGTTTGCCGAGGCATATGAGCTGAGGAGGCGGCGGTGTTCATATGCTTTGGCTAACACTTTGTATATAAATAAATAAAAATCCCGGCAATGATTTATTCATCCACATCGATTGATGTGAATGGAGAAGTCGGGTTTGCCAGGGCATACGGTCTAAGTGGGTTTGGATGTTGGGCGGAGCTCCTATGTCCTGGCAGACGCCTTTCCCCTCCTTTTTTTTTTTTGGAAGAGATTTTTTTCATCCACATTGATCGATGCGAATGAAGAAATCTGTGCCGTTCATTTTTTCTTTCAGCCCAGAGGCTGAACGGAAAAAAAAATCTCATTACCCGTATGCTCAATATAAGGAGAATAGCAGAAACTCCTAATGCTGGCCATACATGTAATGATTGCGGAGACCCTCAAATGCCAGGGCAGTACAAACACCAACAAATGACCCCATTTTGGAAAGAAGACAACCCAAGGTATTCGCTGAGGGGCATATTGAGTCCATGAAAGATTAAACTTTTTGTCCCAAGTTAGCGGAAAAGGGAGACTTTGTGAGAAAAAAAAAACAAAACAAAAAAAACACAATTTCCGCTAACTTGTGCCAAAAAAAAAAAAAGAACCCGCCATGCCCCTCACGGAATACCTTGGGGTGTCTTCTTTCCAAAATGGGGTCACATGTGGGGTATTTATACTGCCCTGGCATTTTAGGGGCCCTAAGGCGTGAGAAGAAGTCTGGAATCCAAATGTCTAAAAATGCCCTCCTAAAAGATACTCATTGGAATTTGGGCCCCTTTGCGCACCTAGGCAGCAAAAAAGTGTCACACATGTGGTATCGCCGTACTCAGGAGAAGTAGGGAAATGTGTTTTGGGGTGTCTTTTTACATATACCCATGCTGGGGGAGAGAAATATCTCTGTAAAATGACAACTTTGTATTAAAAAAATGGGAAAAGTTGTCTTTTACAGGGATATTTCTCTCAAAAATACACCCCAAAACACATTGCCCTACTTCTTCTGAGTACGGCGATACCACATGTGTGACACTTTTTTTCAGCCTAGGTGCGCAAAGGGGCTCAAATTCTAAAGAGCACCTTTAGGATTTCACAGGGCATTTTTTACGCATTTGGATTCCAAACTACTTCTCACGCTTTAGGTCCCCTAAAATGCCAGGGCAGTATAAATACCCCACAAGTGACCCCATTTTGGAAATAAGACACTCAAGGTATTTCGTGATGGGCATAGTAAGTTCATGGAAGTTTTTATTTTTTGTCACAAGTTAGTGGAATATGAGACTTTGTAAGAAAAGAAAAAAAATAAAATCATCATTTTCCGCTAACTTGTGACAAAAAATAAAAAGTTCTATGAACTCACTATGCCCATCAGCGAATACCTTAGGGTGTCTACCTTCCGAAATGGGGTCATTTGTGGGGTGTTTCTACTGTCTGGCCATTGTAGAACCTCAGGAAACATGACAGGTGCTCAGAAAGTCAGAGCTGCTTCAAAATGCGGAAATTCACATTTTTGTACCATAGTTTGTAAACGCTATAACTTTTGCGCGAACCAATAAATATACACTTATTGCATTTTTTTTTATCAAAGACATGTAGAACAATAAATTTAGAGAAAAATTTATATAGAAATGTAGTTTTATTTGAAATATTTTACAACTGAAAGTGAAAAATTTCATTTTTTTTGCAAACATTTCGGTCAATTTTGACAAAAAAAGTAAAAATGTCAGCAGCAATGAAATACCACCAAATGAAAGCTCTATTAGTGAGAAGAAAAGGAGGTAAAATTCATTTGGGTGGTAAGTTGTATGACCGAGCAATAAACCGTGAAAGTAGTGTAGTGCAGAATTGTAAAAAGTGGTCTGGTCATTAAGGGGGCTTAAGCTAGGGGAGCTGAGGTGGTTAAAAATGAGGGTTATTAGCCAAAAATAAGTAAGATGCAATCAAAACAAAAATTGCCTCCAAAAAGGTGTACACAGCCTTTCAACAGGTCATGTCACTATGGCATATAACATTTATTATGTAGAGAAAGTTAATACAAGGCACTTACTAATGTATTGTTATTATCCATATTGCTTCCTTTGCTGGCTGGATTCATTTTCCCATCACATTATACACTTCTCGTTTCCATGGTTACAGATCAGCCAGCAATCCAGCAGCAGTGGCCTTGCTTGCTCACTATAGCAAAAAGCACCAGCCTATGAGAGCTCCTATGGTCCCAGCCACAAGAGACGCCAGCGCTTTTTCCTGTAGTGTGCAAGCACTGCCTCCACTGCTGGATTGCAGGGTGGTCTGTAACCATGGAAACGTGTAGTGTATTATGTGATGGAAAAATGAATCCAGCCAGCAAAGGAGGCAATATGGACAATCACAATACACCCTGTACAGAATTATTAGGCAAATGAGTATTTTGACCACATCATCCTCTTTATGCATGTTGTCTTACTCCAAGCTGTATAGGCTCGAAAGCCTACTACCAATTAAGCATATTAGGTGATGTGCATCTCTGTAATGAGAAGGGGTGTGGTCTAATGACATCAACACCCTATATCAGGTGTGCATAATTATTAGGCAACTTCCTTTCCTTTGGCAAAATGGGTCAAAAGAAGGACTTGACAGGCTCAGAAAAGTCAAAAATAGTGAGATATCTTGCAGAGGGATGCAGCACTCTTAAAATTGCAAAGCTTCTGAAGCGTGATCATCGAACAATCAAGCGTTTCATTCAAAATAGTCAACAGGGTCGCAAGAAGCGTGTGGAAAAACCAAGGCGCAAAATAACTGCCCATGAACTGAGAAAAGTCAAGCGTGCAGCTGCCAAGATGCCACTTGCCACCAGTTTGGCCATATTTCAGAGCTGCAACATCACTGGAGTGCCCAAAAGCACAAGGTGTGCAATACTCAGAGACATGGCCAAGGTAAGAAAGGCTGAAAGACGACCACCACTGAACAAGACACACAAGCTGAAACGTCAAGACTGGGCCAAGAAATATCTCAAGACTGATTTTTCTAAGGTTTTATGGACTGATGAAATGAGAGTGAGTCTTGATGGGCCCGTGGCTGGATTGGTAAAGGGCAGAGAGCTCCAGTCCGACTCAGACGCCAGCAAGGTGGAGGTGGAGTACTGGTTTGGGCTGGTATTATCAAAGATGAGCTTGTGGGGCCTTTTCGGGTTGAGGATGGAGTCAAGCTCAACTCCCAGTCCTACTGCCAGTTTCTGGAAGACACCTTCAAGCAGTGGTACAGGAAGAAGTCTGCATCCTTCAAGAAAAACATGATTTTCATGCAGGACAATGCTCCATCACACGCGTCCAAGTACTCCACAGCGTGGCTGGCAAGAAAGGGTATAAAAGAAGAAAATCTAATGACATGGCCTCCTTGTTCACCTGATCTGAACCCCATTGAGAACCTGTGGTCCATCATCAAATGTGAGATTTACAAGGAGGGAAAACAGTACACCTCTCTGAACAGTGTCTGGGAGGCTGTGGTTGCTGCTGCACGCAATGTTGATGGTGAACAGATCAAAACACTGACAGAATCCATGGATGGCAGGCTTTTGAGTGTCCTTGCAAAGAAAGGTGGCTATATTGGTCACTGATTTGTTTTGTTTTTGAATGTCAGAAATGTATATTTGTGAATGTTGAGATGTTATATTGGTTTCACTGGTAAAAATAAATAATTGAAATGGGTATATATTTGTTTTTTGCCAAGTTGCCTAATAATTATGCACAGTAATAGTCACCTGCACACACAGATATCCCCCTAAAATAGCTAAAACTAAAAACAAACTAAAAACTACTTCCAAAAATATTCAGCTTTGATATTAATGAGTTTTTTGGGTTCATTGAGAACATGGTTGTTGTTCAATAATAAAATTAATCCTCAAAAATACAACTTGCCTAATAATTCTGCACTCCCTGTACATTAGTAAGTGCTTTGTACTTACTTTCTCTACATGATAAATGCCATTTGCTGAAGTGAGACAACCCCTTTAATCTAATCGAACAACCCTTTAAGGAATGGACATTATACAGCTGAAGACCCAATCCTCAAGTGACTGATAGCTCTCTCCTGACTCCACCCTGAAGAGAGGATCTTCTACATGACCAAAGGGTCAGCCATGCTGAAATCCATCATTCTTTCCAATGACATCAGTCTCCAAACACGACAGATCTTACTTGGGACATATTACGCAGCTAGAAAACAGTTCTGGAAGTTGATGTGCAGCGGAATGTAGTGGTGTATGAAAAATGGGGAAGAGCGAGAGGATCTAGCCAAATTGGCTAGGCAACTGGGTCAGAGCATCGTCGCAATGGCAGGCCTTATGGTTTGTACCCGCCAAAAGCGCTCTACAAGGAGCCAAAGACAGGGTCATAGGCGCTCAAGCCTCACTGATGGCGGGCGAAAGCTAGCTTGTCTGGTCCAACAAAAGAGCTTCTGTAGCACCAACTGCCAAGAAAGTTAACCCTTTGGATACCGAAGGTTTTTTCGTTTTTATTTTTCTTTCCTATTTTCCGTGAGCCATAACTTTTTTCTTTTTCCGGTCACATAGCTGTATGAGAGCTTATTTTTTGCGGGACAAGTTGTACTTTCTAATGCCTCCATTAATTATGGCATAAAATGTTGTGGGAAGCGGTAAAAAAAATTCCAAATGGGGCGATATTGTAAAAAAAAAAACGCAATCCCTCCACCGTTTTACAGGTTTTGTTCCCACAGCGTTTTGTTTACGGCAAAACGGACCCATGCCCTTCATTCTCTGGGTCAGTACAATTACAATGATACCCCATATATATAGGTTCTTTATGTCTAAATAGTGTAAAAATAAATGTAAACTTGGAGAAATTATATATTTTTTTATATCACCATATTCTGACCCCCTATAACTTTTTATACTAATGTCTACAGAGCTGTTTAAGGGCTCAATTTTTGCAGAACAATCTGTACTTTTAATTTATACCATTTTGGAGTACGCGTGACTTTTTGATCACATTTTATTACATTTTGTTGGGCAAGAGAAGCAATGGAAAAATGGCAAATTGGCCATTTTTACCCTTTTTTCCGTTACGCCATATTGGAATTTTTTTTTTCTATTTTAATAGTATGGGCATTTTCGGTCGCAGTGATACCCATGATGTTTATATTTATTGTTATTTAGGTATTTATTTTTTAATTCTACGGAAAGGGGAGCGATTTAAACATTTATATTTTTTTTTTGTGATCATTATGTGCCTCATATATGAGCTTATTACATTTTTTTTATTTTGGTTTATCAGGAATTTATTATTAGCTTATTTTGCTCACTTTTGCTCATTTCTTATCCTGGTCTGCCATCTGGTGGCCAAAATAAGAATTGCAGTTTGAATACTGCTAGCCTACTCAGTAAGGCTACCAGTATTCAGCGCAACTATCTATGCCCGGATTGGACACACAGGGCATAGGTAGGAAGCCCGGAAGCACAAACTTCCATGTTTTTGCGCATTAAGGTGACGTGATCTCACTTGATCAAGGCATCTAAAGCATTTAATTACCGCGATTGGCATTATTGACGGTCACGGTAATTAGCCGCAGGTCTCTGCTGTATGAAACAGAGATCTGCCGGCCATGACGCCCGCTGCACATGCGAGCGGGCGTCATGTTTACACATCGCTGTACATGTACGGCGCTGGTAGCCTAAGAGTTAAAGGTGTTGTCCTATGAAAACGTACACACAGGGATCCCCAGTGATCGTAAATGTATGGACCATCTTGAGGATAGGTGATAAATGTTTTTCGTGGAATAACCCCTTTAAAGGGGTTTTCTGAGATTTTTGTACTAAGGTCATCTGATCGGCACTCCTGTGAGCACAGGGGCCTTCTCTTTGCTTTTCCTAGGCCATCAGTCATATGACCTAGGAGCAGCTCAGCCCCATAGAAGTGAATAGGACTGAGCGCGATGCAAAGCACAGCCGCTATACAATGTACGGTACTGCCTTCTCAGAACAGCTGGGAGTTTTCCATGAGGATCCACAGTGATTTTTGTAGTTGGTCTCCCTAAGATCAGCTATTTTGCCGTTCTGGTTGCGTTTGCACCAGGAGGTGTCCAAGTGGTGTATCCTCCTATCCGTCCTATTTACTCTGACCAGACGGTTGGCTACCCCATGGTCTGAGGACTTGAACACACCGGAAGCACCGACCCATTGTGTCTACATGCATTCACTAGTATTGTGCCTATGCCTGCACAGTCATCTTCAAACATTGGACCTACTAACCTCTGAGCACCTGTCCTCTTTTGTGTTCGCCACAACTTGCAAAACAGATGGTTAGCAGCGGTCCCAGGAGTGGAACCCCCACGATCAGATACTGATGACCTATCTTCTGGATAGGTTAAAAAATTCTGGAAAACCCTTTTAATGTTAGCTATGCTAGAAAGGTGTCAAAACACTCAGCATTTAAAAATGTCTGACCTGTTACATGTGCGCTTGGCAGCTGAAGGCATCTGTGGTGGTCCCATGTTCCTGTGTGCCCGCATTGCTAAGAAAAATTTAGTTTTAATATCTGCAAATAAGACTCTAGGAGCAACGGGGGCGTTGCCGTTACACTTAGATTTTCTGCTTTCTCAGCAACTGCCACGCCCCCTACACTTTGATTGACAGGGCCTGGTGTGGTGATGTTTTCACTGCCTGGTCCTGTCAAAGTGGAGAGGGCGCGGCAGTTGAAGAAAGAGCAGAGCCTCTAGGTGTAGCGGCAATGCCCCCATATTTCTCAGCAATGAGGGCACATATGAACATGGGACCAACACAGATGCTTTCAGCTGCCAAGTGCACATGTAACAGGTCAGCCGGTGTCATAGGTGCAAATCTGCTGACAGATGCCCTTTAACCACCCCAGGACCGCCGGCGCGTCATCTCACGAGAGGCGAGATTTCCTGTGAACGCGCGCACACAGGAACCGGAGGTAAACGAGTGGATCTGTAGCCTGCCAGCGGCGATCATTCGCTGGCAGGCTGTAGATGCGATTTTTTTAACCCTAAAAAGGTATATTAGACGCTGTTTTGATAACAGCGTCTAATATACCTGCTACCTGGTCCTCTGGTGGTCCCTTTTGCTTGGATCGACCACCAGAGGACACAGGCAGCTCTGTAAGTAGCACCAAACACCACTACACTACACCCCCCCCCTGTCACTTATTAACCCCTTATCACCCCATATAGACTTCCTGATCACCGCCCTGTAATTGATCACCCCCCTGTAAGGCTCCATTCAGACGTCCGTATGTGTTTTGCGGATCCACAGATCCGCAAAACACATACGGATGTATGAATGGAGCCTTACAGGGGGGTGATCACCCCATATAGACTCCCTGATCACCCCCCTGTCATTGATCACCCCCCTGTAAGGCTCCATTCAGACGTCCGTATGCATTTTGCGGATCCGCAAAACACGGACACCGCGGATACGCAAAACACGGACACCGGCAATGTGCTTTCCGCATTTTGCGGATCCGCACATTGCTAGAACTATATAGAAAATGCCTTTTCTTGTCCGCAATTGCGGACAAGAATAGGACATGTTCTATAGGCTCTACAAAAAACGCAGCGTTCGCCCGATCAGGCCTGATCTTGTGCGCACACTTGCGTTCAGTCCGCCCCACCGCAGTGACAGAAATATATTTTTTTCTGATCACTGCAAAAACACCGTAAAATCGCTGCGGCGCTATAAAGATCACTTTTGAGGGGCATGGTGAGTTCATAGAAGATTTTTTTTTTCTTGGCACAAGTTAGCGGAAATAGATTTTTTTTTTTTGTTTTGTTTTTTCTTACAAAGTCTCATATTCCACTAACTTGTGACAAAAAATAAAATCTCACATGAACTCACCATACCCCTCACGGAATCCAAATGCGTAAAAAATTTTTGACATTTATATTCCAGACTTCTTCTCACGCTTTAGGTCCCCTAAAATGCCAGGGCAGTACAAACACCCCACATGTGACCCCATTTCGGAAAGAAGACACCCCAAGGTATTCGCTGAGGGGCATATTGAGTCCATGAAAGATTGAACTTTTTGTCACAAGTTAGCGGAAAAGGGAGACTTTGTGAGAAAAAAAAAAATAAATAAATCAATTTCCACTAACTTGTGCCAAAAAAAAAAAAAAAACTTCTATGAACTCGCCATGCCCCTCACGGAATACCTTGGGGTGTCTTCTTTCCAAAATGGGGTCACATGTGGGGTATTTATACTGCCCTGGCATTTTAGGGGCCCTAAAGCGTGAGAAGAAGTCTGGAATCCAAATCTCTAAAAATGCCCTCATAAAAGGAATTTGGGCCCCTTTGCGCACCTAGGCTGCAAAAAAATGTCATACATGTGGTATCGCCGTACTCAGGAGAAGTAGGGCAATGTGTTTTGGGGTGTATTTTTACATATACCAATGCTGGGTGAGAGAAATATCTCTCTCAAATGACAACTTTGTATAACAAAATGGGAAAAGTTGACTTTTAGAGAGATATTTATCTCACCCAGCATGGGTATATGTAAAAATACACCCCAAAACATATTGCCCTACTTCTTTTGAGTACGGCGATACCACATGTGTGACACTTTTTTGCAGCCTAGGTGCCCAAAGAGGCCCAAATTCTAAAGAGCACCTTTAGGATTTCACAGGGCATTTTTTACGCATTTGGATTTCAAACTACTTCTCACGCTTTAGGTCCCCTAAAATGCCAGGGCAGTATAAATACCCCACAAGTGACCCCATTTTGGAAAGAAGACACCCCAAGATATTTCGTGATGGGCATAATGAGTTCATGGAAGTTTTTATTTTTTGTCACAAGTTAGTGGAATATGAGACTTTGTAAGAAAAAAAAAAAAATCATCATTTTCCGCTAACTTGTGACAAAAAATAAAAAGTTCTATGAACTCACTATGCCCATCAGCGAATACCTTAGGGTGTCTACTTTCCGAAATGGGGTCATTTGTGGGGTGTTTCTACTGTCTGGGCATTGTAGAACCTCAGGAATCATGACAGGTGCTCAGAAAGTCAGAGCTGCTTCAAAATGCGGAAATTCACATTTTTGTACCATAGTTTGTAAACGCTATAATTTTTACCCAAACCAATAAATATACACTTATTGCATTTTTTTTTATCAAAGACATGTAGAACAATAAATTTCGAGAAAAATTTATATAGAAATGTAGTTTTATTTGAAAAATTTTACAACCGAAAGTGAAAAATGAAATTTTTTTGCAAAACTTTCGGTAAATTTCGATTAATATCAAAAAAAGTAAAAATGTCAGCAGCAATGAAATACCACCAAATGAAATCTCCATTAGTGAGAAGAAAAAGAGGTAAAATTCATTTGGGTGGTAAGTTGTATGACCGACCAATAAACCGTGAAAGTAGTGTAGTGCAGAATTGTAAAAAGTGGCCTGGTCATTAGGGGGTTTAAGCTAGGGGGGCTGAGGTGGGTAAAGTAGTACTCCCATCTGGACATGTATGGCATATGTCTGATAGGAGTGGGATTCACAAATACCTGAAGAAAAGGCACAGTCTTGCACTGCTGTGAATGGAGAGGTGGCCAAGCATGCACTACAACTACAGGACATGCATGGTATATTCGGAGGTCCCACAGAAGTGACTGGGGAGAGCTGCGCATGCTCGGCCACCTCTTCACTCGCTGTGGTTAGGGAGATGAGCGCAGATCCCAGGCGTTGAAATGAGACAATCCCTTTAAAAACTAATTTACACGTCAGTCTACCACAGACAGCACACGCCAGTGTGCCACGGGCAGCACACGCCAGTGTACCACGTAGAGTTGTTGCGATACCAAATTTTTGATTCGGTTTCGATACCATAAAATAAGTATTGCGATACTCGATACCACGCGAAAAAATAAACCAAAAAAGCCACGTGCTTTCCGCATTTTAAAAAATGGCGAATTGCGCAGTTTTTATTAATTTTTTTTCTGTTCCGGCGTTCACCGCATAGATTTTTTTTATATTTTAATAGTTTGGACTTTTCTGACGTGGCGATATGTTTATTTATTGTTTATACATTTTATATGTGAAATTGGGAAAGGGGGTGATTCATACTTTCCATACAATATTTTGTTGTGGTTTTTTTTACTTTTTTTTTTTCCCCCACTTTTTATTTAATATCTATTTCTCCCTTAGGGGCTAGAACCTGGGATTTTTTTCATCCATTGTCCTATTCACCCTGATAGAGCTCTATCAGGGTGAATAGGACCTCACACTGTCCCTGCTGCCCTGGGCTTTGTGCGCACAGCATCAGGGATGTTACCATGGCAGCCAGGGCTTCAGTAGCGTCCTGGCTCCCATGGTAACCGATCGGAGCCCCAGGCTTACACTGCTGGGGCTCCGATCAGAAGCTGCCACTGCACCACCAATGAGGGGGAGGGGGGGAGGACCCTGTGGCCACTGCCACTAATGATTTTAATACTGGGGGTGGGGGGAGGGGGCACTGAGCCACCAGTGATTTTAATAGGGGGGGGGGGTTGAGGGGGGGGGCGGACGCACTGCACCACCAATGATAATTACCCCTTAATACAGGAGGCGGGTACTGGCAGATGAGCGTCAGTTAACCCCTCAGGTGCCGCACTCCCTGTCAGAGGCAGGGTGCCGGCTATGCGATTCTGCTGCCGTCACACGCCTCCTGTATTATGTGTTAAAGTCTGGACCCATATAAAGCCGTCTTTAAGTATTAAGCAGCGGCTACACAGAGTGCCAAGAGATGTCCCAGCACTTACTATTATTCCTGGGCGCCGCTCTGTTCGCCTGCTGTGCCCCATTAATGTCTCCTCAACTGCTCCATATGCTAATTACTATCGGAGCAATGGGGAGGAGACATCAGCTTCTCTTGTGGGCGTTCCTTCTCCCTGGCTGTTGCACTGTCCAATCGCAGCGCAGCACAGGGAGAAGGAACGCCCACTAGAGAAGCTGATACTAGACTGCGTATCGATGCCGGGACAAAAGTATCGATTGGGTATCGAAATTTCGATACCCGCAACAACCCTAGTACCACGGACAGCACACCTCCCCATTCATTCTAATGTGTGTATATAGACATCAGTGTTTTAGCACAGTCCTTGGGTCTGTGTTTTTAGCACGGATGCATGGTCTATCACGGATCCATCACGCCCATTATAGGCTATGGGTCTGTGAAAGCCACGGATGCAACACAGATGCCATATGGACAGCAAAAAACGGATCCATCACGGACAGCTTTACGGATGCACCACTGACCACCTTCTCAGATTTGAGCACGGACACGGACGTGTGAATGAGGCTTAAAGGCTATGCACACCTTTGACATGAAAGAAAATTCTCTTCTGGAGGCAGCTGTCTTATAGCCCGCGACCCGACAATGGTGAGGGGGGCATGACCGATATGCGAAGACACACAGATTTCTATATGTATTTCGCTGATCTCATTCTGATATGAGACACGATACGACCAAGTATGGAGCTGCTTAGTGTTCTCCTTTGTGCCAGACACCATCAGAAGTCCAGCATGACGGGGGCCTGGAATGGCAGATCGGTGGACGTATATCTATACATTCATTCTGCATTGCTGCATGCCAGCCTGGAGGTATAGATGTATGCAGGGTCATGCTACATGGTTCTATACCCCCAGGCTAACATGCATATGTTTATACATACACCAAGCATTTATTCTACATGGTTATATACCCCCGGGCTGGCATACAGGTATTCATACATTCTACGTGGTTATATACCCCCAAACGGACACACGTGTTCATACATACTACATGGTTACATAACCCAGGCTGGCACACGCATGTTCATACATAGTACATGGTTATATACCACCAGGATGGCACACATGTGTTCATACAGACACATACTACATGGGTATATACCCCCAGGATGGCACACATGTGTTCATACAGACACATACTACATGGGTATATACCCCCAGGATGGCACACATGTGTTCATACAGACACATACTACATGGGTATATACCCCCAGGATGGCACACGTGTTCATACAGACACATACTACATGGGTATATACCCCCAGGATGGCACACATGTGTTCATACAGACACATACTACATGGGTATATACCCCCAGGATGGCACACATGTGTTCATACAGACACATACTACATGGGTATATACCCCCAGGATGGCACACATGTGTTCATACAGACACATACTACATGGGTATATACCCCCAGGATGGCACACATGTGTTCATACAGACACATACTACATGGGTATATACCCCCAGGATGGCACACATGTGTTCATACAGACACATACTACATGGGTATATACCCCCAGGATGGCACACGTGTTCATACAGACACATACTACATGGGTATATACCCCCAGGATGGCACACATGTGTTCATACAGACACATACTACATGGGTATATACCCCCAGGATGGCACACGTGTTCATACAGACACATACTACATGGGTATATACCCCCAGGATGGCACACATGTGTTCATACAGACACATACTACATGGGTATATACCCCCAGGATGGCACACGTGTTCATACAGACACATACTACATGGGTATATACCCCCAGGATGGCACACATGTGTTCATACAGACACATACTACATGGGTATATACCCCCAGGATGGCACACGTGTTCATACAGACACATACTACATGGGTATATACCCCCAGGATGGCACACATGTGTTCATACAGACACATACTACATGGGTATATACCCCCAGGATGGCACACATGTGTTCATACAGACACATACTACATGGGTATATACCCCCAGGATGGCACACATGTGTTCATACAGACACATACTACATGGGTATATACCCCCAGGATGGCACACATGTGTTCATACAGACACATACTACATGGGTATATACCCCCAGGAGGGCACACATGTGTTCATACAGACACATACTACATGGGTATATACCCCCAGGATGGCACACGTGTTCATACAGACACATACTACATGGGTATATACCCCCAGGATGGCACACATGTGTTCATACAGACACATACTACATGGGTATATACCCCCAGGATGGCACACATGTGTTCATACAGACACATACTACATGGGTATATACCCCCAGGATGGCACACATGTGTTCATACAGACACATACTACATGGGTATATACCCCCAGGATGGCACACATGTGTTCATACAGACACATACTACATGGGTATATACCCCCAGGATGGCACACGTGTTCATACAGACACATACTACATGGGTATATACCCCCAGGATGGCACACATGTGTTCATACAGACACATACTACATGGGTATATACCCCCAGGATGGCACACGTGTTCATACAGACACATACTACATGGGTATATACCCCCAGGATGGCACACATGTGTTCATACAGACACATACTACATGGGTATATACCCCCAGGATGGCACACGTGTTCATACAGACACATATTACATGGGTATATACCCCCAGGATGGCACACATGTGTTCATACAGACACATACTACATGGGTATATACCCCCAGGATGGCACACGTGTTCATACAGACACATACTACATGGGTATATACCCCCAGGATGGCACACATGTGTTCATACAGACACATACTACATGGGTATATACCCCCAGGATGGCACACATGTGTTCATACAGACACATACTACATGGGTATATACCCCCAGGATGGCACACATGTGTTCATACAGACACATACTACATGGGTATATACCCCCAGGATGGCACACATGTGTTCATACAGACACATACTACATGGGTATATACCCCCAGGATGGCACACATGTGTTCATACAGACACGTACTACATGGGTATATACCCCCAGGATGGCACACATGTGTTCATACAGACACATACTACATGGGTATATACCCCCAGGATGGCACACATGTGTTCATACAGACACATACTACATGGTTATATACACCCAGGATGGCACACATGTGTTCATACAGACACATACTACATGGGTATATACCCCCAGGATGGCACACATGTGTTCATACAGACACATACTACATGGGTATATACCCCCAGGATGGCACACATGTGTTCATACAGACACATACTACATGGGTATATACCCCCAGGATGGCACACATGTGTTCATACAGACACATACTACATGGGTATATACCCCCAGGATGGCACACATGTGTTCATACAGACACATACTACATGGGTATATACCCCCAGGATGGCACACATGTGTTCATACAGACACATACTACATGGGTATATAACTATATACCCCCAGGATGGCACACATGTGTTCATACAGACACATACTACATGGTTATATACACCCAGGATGGCACACATGTGTTCATACAGACACATACTACATGGGTATATACCCCCAGGATGGCACACATGTTCATACAGACACATACTACATGGGTATATACCCCCAGGATGGCACACATGTGTTCATACAGACACATACTACATGGGTATATACCCCCAGGATGGCACACGTGTTCATACAGACACATACTACATGGGTATATACCCCCAGGATGGCACACATGTGTTCATACAGACACATACTACATGGGTATATACCCCCAGGATGGCACACATGTGTTCATACAGACACATACTACATGGGTATATACCCCCAGGATGGCACACATGTGTTCATACAGACACATACTACATGGGTATATACCCCCAGGATGGCACACATGTGTTCATACAGACACATACTACATGGGTATATACCCCCAGGATGGCACACATGTGTTCATACAGACACATACTACATGGGTATATACCCCCAGGATGGCACACGTGTTCATACAGACACATACTACATGGGTATATACCCCCAGGATGGCACACATGTGTTCATACAGACACATACTACATGGTTATATACACCCAGGATGGCACACAAGTGTTCATACAGACACATACTACATGGGTATATACCCCCAGGATGGCACACATGTGTTCATACAGACACATACTACATGGGTATATACCCCCAGGATGGCACACATGTGTTCATACAGACACATACTACATGGGTATATACCCCCAGGATGGCACACATGTGTTCATACAGACACATACTACATGGGTATATACCCCCAGGATGGCACACATGTGTTCATACAGACACATACTACATGGGTATATACCCCCAGGATGGCACACATGTGTTCATACAGACACATACTACATGGGTATATACCCCCAGGATGGCACACATGTGTTCATACAGACACATACTACATGGGTATATACCCCCAGGATGGCACACATGTGTTCATACAGACACATACTACATGGGTATATAACTATATACCCCCAGGATGGCACACATGTGTTCATACAGACACATACTACATGGTTATATACACCCAGGATGGCACACAAGTGTTCATAAAGACACATACTACATGGGTATATACCCCCAGACTGGCACACATGTGTTCATACAGACACACATTCACCAACGCCTTCCTTCACTGTCACTGGTCTCGGCTCATGTAGAACATAGATGCCAGGAGCCCCGCTCACACACACTATTACACTCAGGTGTAGAGACCGGGTGTGTCAGATCAGGGGGCACTGCCAGGGACCCGGTGCCACAGAGGATTAGGGTGACGGTAAATGGGCGTGAATGAGGCTCCTCTCCTCGGCCAATCAGAAGTCACACTCCATCTGCAGCCGTACAGGACAAAACGACGGCGCCGTAGAGGCCCAAAAAGCCCTAAGCAAGCAGCGGTCCTGAAAGCAGTGAATATAAGACTCCTTCCTGTAGTAAAGCCCTCATAATGGCAGCAATAGCAACCCGGTTATATTCCGCAGCTCGGTGACACATCCCAGCCTCGGGGACTAAGCACACTTACCGATTCTATAAAAAACGTTGCGCGTTCGCCCACGATGATCTTAGTCACTAGCGGCCTGCCGTAGATACGGGACGCGATTACGTCACAGCTTCTGTGAAACGCGCAACGCTCGGGGGCGGGGACAGCCGGACCATGTGACAGGGCTTTGTTTTGGCGCGCTTGATAAAATGAAAAGCTGTCGGGACTCGGGCGCCGCGCGTGTGGTGGATTGTCCTGTGATGGCACGAGCGCCACGGAGCGACATGTTCCAGTCAGCAGGCATCGTGCCCACTGATTGTTTTCGCACATATATTGCAGTGGGTTTGCCGTGCTGTAGGTGGCGGTATGCCAAATGGATGCTCATGTTGCCCATGGAATGCCAGTCTTTTTAATGGGGGTTGTCACGATAACATTTTGGTTTGATTTTGATACCATAAAGTATTGTGAAATTCAATATCATGCGAAAGAAAAACTAAACCCCCAAATGACCCCATAAAAGCTATGTGTGTGTGTAATGTCCAGCCCATAATAGAGCAGTCCTATCCATAAGGTGACAAAATGTCCAGCCCATAATAGAGCAGTCCTGTCCATAAGGTGACTAATGTCCAGCCCATAATAGAGCAGTCCTGTCCATAAGGTGACTAATGTCCAGCCCATAATAGAGCAGTCATGTCTATAAGGTGACTAATGTCCAGCCCATAATAGAGCAGTCCTGTCCATAAGGTGACTAATGTCCAGCCCATAATAGAGCTGTCTCTATCCATAAGGTGACTAATGTCCAGCCCATAATAGAGCTGTCTCTATCCATAAGGTGACTAATGTCCAGCCCATAATAGAGCTGTCCTTATCCATAAGGTGACTAATGTCCAGCCCATAATAGAGCAGTCCTGTCCATAAGGTGACTAATGTCCAGCCCTTAATAGAGCATTCCTGTCCATAAGGTGACTAATGTCCAGCCCATAATAGAGCAGTCCTGTCCATAAGGTGACTAATGTCCAGCCCATAATTGAGCAGCCCTGTCCATAAGGTGACTAATGTCCAACCCATAATAAAGCAGTCCAGCCCATAATAGAGCAGTCCTGTCCATAAGGTGACTAATGTCCAGCCCATAATAGAGCTGTCCCTATCCATAAGGTGACTAATGTCCAGCCCATAATAGAGCTGTCCCTATCCATAAGGTGACTAATGTCCAGCCCATAATAGAGCAGTCCTGTCCATAAGGTGACTAATGTCCAGCCCATAATAGAGCAGTCCTGTCCATAAGGTGACTAATGTCCAGCCCATAATAGAGCTGTCCCTATCCATAAGGTGACTAATGTCCAGCCCATAATAGAGCTGTCCCTATCCATAAGGTGACTAATGTCCAGCCCATAATAGAGCTGTCCCTATCCATAAGGTGACTAATGTCCAGCCCATAATAGAGCAGTCCTATCCATAAGGTGACTAATGTCCAGCCCATAATAGAGCAGTCCTGTCCATAATGTGACTAATGTCCAGCCCATAATATAGCAGTCCTGTCCATAAGGTGACTAATGTCCAGCCCATAATAGAGCAGTCCTGTCCATAAGGTGACTAATGTCCAGCCCATAATAGAGCTGTCCCTATCCATAAGGTGACTAATGTCCAGCCCATAATAGAGCTGTCCCTGTCCATAAGGTGACTAATGTCCAGCCCATAATAGAGCAGTCCTATCCATAAGGTGATTAATGTCCAGCCCATAATAGAGCAGTCCTGTCCATAAGGTGACTAATGTCCAGCCCATAATAGAGCAGTCCTGTCCATAAGGTGACTAATGTCCAGCCCATAATAGAGCAGTCCTGTCCATAAGGTGACTAATGTCCAGCCCATAATAGAGCAGTCCTGTCCATAAGGTGACTAATGTCCAGCCCATAATAGAGCAGTCCTGTCCATAAGGTGACTAATGTCCAGCCCATTATAGAGCAGTCCTATCCATAAGTTGACTAATGTCCAGCCCATAATAGAGCAGTCCTATCCATAAAGTGACTAATGTCCAGCCCATAATAGAGCAGTCCTGTCCATAAGCTGACTAATGTCCAGCCCATAATAGAGCAGTCCTGTCCATAAGGTGACTAATGTCCAGTCCATAATAGTGCAGTCCTATCCATAAGGTGACTAATGTCCAGCCCATAATAGAGCAGTCCTGTCCATAAGGTGACTAATGTCCAGCCCATAATAGAGCAGTCCTGTCCATAAGGTGACTAATGTCCAGCCCATAATAGAGCAGTCCTGTCCATAAGGTGACTAATGTCCAGCCCATAATAGAGCAGTCCTGTCCATAAGGTGACTAATGTCCAGCCCATAATAGAGCAGTCATGTCTATAAGGTGACTAATGTCCAGCCCATAATAGAGCAGTCCTGTCCATAAGGTGACTAATGTCCAGCCCATAATAGAGCTGTCTCTATCCATAAGGTGACTAATGTCCAGCCCATAAAAGAGCTGTCTCTATCCATAAGGTGACTAATGTCCAGCCCATAATAGAGCTGTCCTTATCCATAAGGTGACTAATGTCCAGCCCATAATAGAGCAGTCCTGTCCATAAGGTGACTAATGTCCAGCCCTTAATAGTGCATTTCTGTCCATAAGGTGACTAATGTCCAGCCCATAATAGAGCAGTCCTGTCCATAAGGTGACTAATGTCCAGCCCATAATAGAGCAGCCCTGTCCATAAGGTGACTAATGTCCAACCCATAATAAAGCAGTCCAGCCCATAATAGAGCAGTCCTGTCCATAAGGTGACTAATGTCCAGCCCATAATAGAGCTGTCCCTATCCATAAGGTGACTAATGTCCAGCCCATAATAGAGCTGTCCCTATCCATAAGGTGACTAATGTCCAGCCCATAATAGAGCAGTCCTGTCCATAAGGTGACTAATGTCCAGCCCATAATAGAGCAGTCCTGTCCATAAGGTGACTAATGTCCAGCCCATAATAGAGCTGTCCCTATCCATAAGGTGACTAATGTCCAGCCCATAATAGAGCTGTCCCTATCCATAAGGTGACTAATGTCCAGCCCATAATAGAGCTGTCCCTATCCATAAGGTGACTAATGTCCAGCCCATAATAGAGCAGTCCTATCCATAAGGTGACTAATGTCCAGCCCATAATAGAGCAGTCCTGTCCATAAGGTGACTAATGTCCAGCCCATAATATAGCAGTCCTGTCCATAAGGTGACTAATGTCCAGCCCAAAATAGAGCAGTCCTGTCCATAAGGTGACTAATGTCCTAGCCCATAATAGATCAGTCCTGTCCATAAGGTGACTAATGTCCAGCCCATAATAGAGCTGTCCCTATCCATAAGGTGACTAATGTCCAGCCCATAATAGAGCTGTCCCTGTCCATAAGGTGACTAATGTCCAGCCCATAATAGAGCAGTCCTGTCCATAAGGTGACTAATGTCCAGCCCATAATAGAGCAGTCCTGTCCATAAGGTGACTAATGTCCAGCCCATAATAGAGCAGTCCTGTCCATAAGGTGACTAATGTCCAGCCCATAATAGAGCAGTCCTGTCCATAAGGTGACTAATGTCCAGCCCATAATAGAGCAGTCATGTCCATAAGGTGACTAATGTCCAGCCCATAATAGAGCCGGCCATGTCCATAAGGTGACTAATGTCCAGCCCATAATAGAGCAGTCCTGTCCATAAGGTGACTAATGTCCAGCCCATAATAGAGCAGTCCTGTCCATAAGGTGACTAATGTCCAGCCCATAATAGAGCAGTCCTGTCCATAAGGTGACTAATGTCCAGCCCATAATAGAGCAGTCCAGCCCATAATAGAGCAGTCCTGTCCATAAGGTGACTAATGTCCAGCCCATAATAGAGCAGTCCTGTCCATAAGGTGACTAATGTCCAGCCCATAATAGAGCAGTCCTGTCCATAAGGTGACTAATGTCCAGCCCATAATAGAGCAGTCCTGTCCATAAGGTGACTGATGTCCAGCCCATAATAGAGCAGTCCTGTCCATAGGGTGACTAATGTCCAGCCCATAATAGAGCAGTCCTGTCCATAAGGTGACTAATGTCCAGCCCATAATAGAGCTGTCCCTATCCATAAGGTGACTAATGTCCAGCCCATAATAGAGCTGTCCCTATCCATAAGGTGACTAATGTCCAGCCCATAATAGAGCAGTCCTGTCCATAAGGTGACTTATGTCCAGCCCATAATAGAGCAGTCCTGTCCATAAGGTGACTAATGTCCAGCCCATAATAGAGCAGTCCTGTTCATTAGGTGACTAATGTCCAGCCCATAATAGAGCAGTCCTGTCCATAGGGTGACTAATGTCCAGCCCATAATAGAGCAGTCCTGTCCATAAGGTGACTAATGTCCAGCCCATAATAGAGCTGTCCCTATCCATAAGGTGACTAATGTCCAGCCCATAATAGAGCTGTCCCTATCCATAAGGTGACTAATGTCCAGCCCATAATAGAACAGTCCTGTCCATAAGGTGACTTATGTCCAGCCCATAATAGAGCAGTCCTGTCCATAAGGTGACTAATGTCCAGCCCATAATAGAGCAGTCCTGTTCATTAGGTGACTAATGTCCAGCCCATAATAGAGCAGTCCTGTCCATAAGGTGACTAATGTCCAGCCCATAATAGAGCAGTCCTGTCCATAAGGTGACTAATGTCCAACCCATAATAGAGCAGTCCAGCCCATAATAGAGCATTCCTGTCTATAAGGTGACTTATGTCCAGCCCATAATAGAGCAGTCCTGTCCATAAGGTGACTAATGTCCAGCCCATAATAGAGCAGTCCTGTCCATAAGGTGACTAATGTCCAGCCCATAATAGAGCAGTCCTGTCCATAAGGTGACTTATGTCCAGCCCATAATAGAGCAGTCCTGTCCATAAGGTGACTAATGTCCAGCCCATAATAGAGCAGTCCTGTCCATAAGGTGACTAATGTCCAGCCCATAATAGAGCTGTCCCTATCCATAAGGTGACTAATGTCCAGCCCATAATAGAGCTGTCCCTGTCCATAAGGTGACTAATGTCCAGCCCATAATAGAGCAGTCCTATCCATAAGGTGACTAATGTCCAGCCCATAATAGAGCAGTCCTGTCCATAAGGTGACTAATGTCCAGCCCATAATAGAGCAGTCCTGTCCATAAGGTGACTAATGTCCAGCCCATAATAGAGCAGTCCTGTCCATAAGGTGACTAATGTCCAGCCCATAATAGAGCAGTCCTGTCCATAAGGTGACTAATGTCCAGCCCATAATAGAGCAGTCCTGTCCATAAGGTGACTAATGTCCAGCCCATTATAGAGCAGTCCTATCCATAAGTTGACTAATGTCCAGCCCATAATAGAGCAGTCCTATCCATAAGTGACTAATGTCCAGCCCATAATAGAGCAGTCCTGTCCATAAGCTGACTAATGTCCAGCCCATAATAGAGCAGTCCTGTCCATAAGGTGACTAATGTCCAGCCCATAATAGTGCAGTCCTATCCATAAGGTGACTAATGTCCAGCCCATAATAGAGCAGTCCTGTCCATAAGGTGACTAATGTCCAGCCCATAATAGAGCAGTCCTGTCCATAAGGTGACTAATGTCCAGCCCATAATAGAGCAGTCCTGTCCATAAGGTGACTAATGTCCAGCCCATAATAGAGCAGTCCTGTCCATAAGGTGACTAATGTCCAGCCCATAATAGAGCAGTCCTGTCCATAAGGTGACTAATGTCCAGCCCATAATAGAGCAGTCCTGTCCATAAGGTGACTAATGTCCAGCCCATAATAGAGCTGTCCCTATCCATAAGGTGACTAATGTCCAGCCCATAATAGAGCAGTCTCT
>NW_024400239.1:0-41564 GCF_905171765.1 Bufo bufo
AAGTACAAATGCTGATTAGCGATACGCTAATCAGCGAATAAGTGACTGCGGTGCGGTGGGGTGGGCGCTAACTGAAGCTAAACTACCTAACCAAGGGGCCTAAACTATCCCTAAAACCTAACAGCCAATACTAGTGAAAAAATAAAGTGACAGTTTACACTGATCACTTTTTGTCTTTCACTAGTGATTGACAGGGGCGATCAAAGGGGTGATCAAAGGGTTAATTGGGGTGCAGGGGGGTGATCTGGGGCTAAGGTGTAGTGTTGGTGCTACTCACTGTGAAGTCTGCTCCTCTGCTGGATCCAACCGACGAAAAGGACCAGCAGAGGAGCAGACAAGCCATATAACAGATCATATTTACTAATATGATCTGTTATATGGCTTGTGATTGGATTTTTTGAAAATCGCCAGCCTGCCAGCCAATGATCGTTGCTGGCAGGCTGGTGACTAAATTGTTCTTTAAATTTTGCCGGGCCGGCTTTGAGCAAAATCTCGCGTCTCGCGAGATGACGCGTATATGCGTGACTCTGCGCACTGCTGCCGCCTCCGGAATGCGATCCTGCTTTAGGCGGTCCAGAGGCGGTTAAGTGTCACTTTGTGACCACATCCTGACAATCATTATAACAGTGATAAACCATCCTGAATGCTGGCCTCCGCTGACATGCTACACAGTAATAAATCATCAACATATTGCAGCAGCACCGAACCTTGGGGGGGTGTACCATGGTTCTAACATCGCTTGGAGGACTATGCTGTACACTACAGGTAAATCAGCATATCCCTGGGGTCTGCACCAGGTCAGTTGACGTCTGTCAAAGGAAAAAGCAAAAAGTAGTCTGGTTATCTTATCAACTGGGATAGAAAAGAATGCATTTTTCAGATCTATCACACTGAACCAAACAGCGTCTGCTGGAATGGCAGATAATAATTAAGTGACATCAGGTACAACAGGGGCTATAGGCACAATGATGTTGTTGATGGCCCTTAAATCCTGTACAAAGCGGGTAGCACCATCTGCCTTTGTCACTGGATTCACGGGCGTGCTGTAGGGTGAAATCACCTTTGCCAGGATTCCCTTTTGGAGGAATTCTTCTATCATTGGCCTAAGTCCATCAAGTTTCTCTTTTTACAGCGGGTATTGTTTCTGGAACACTGAGATGACACCTGGTTTCACAGTAGCTTTGTAATGTGTGCAATGTATGAATCCTGTGTCATATTCATTTGAGGACCATAATGCAGGGTTAATGTTATTAAGCTCTGGGTGGTCCTGTATGTTTGCAAGAATCAGTGGCACTGGTGTAGAGATTGGAATGAGATCTGAGTGTACTCTTATGTCCTGATTCTTTGCTGATACCTGCAAGTCAAGCTTAATAAACAAATCTCTCCCTAATAGGCTGACTGGGCAATCTAGTAATACATGATCTATGATGTATTCCCTGTCCATGGTCTCGAGTAGTAGTGAGTCAGTTTTTTTTTTTTTTTTTTAAACCCCATTAATTCACATAGAAGGCTCACATTTCCTTCCTCCCACTCTGAGTCACCTAAGTCCACCCCTTTTAGTCGGACGCTGTGGTCCTTCTTCTGTTCTGCCATTAGTATCCTAGCTGTCCAGAAGAACAGAGCTCTGATGTTAAGCACAACACTTAACATGTAACATGTAACTGCAAACATTGAAACAAACAGATCTGACAATACAGACATGAACACACAAAGGGCCCATAAAAACTTTTCATTGAAATAAAAATGTACAGCTTGATCAATGCTGTTGGTACCAATAAAAACCCAAAACTTCCAAGAAAAATAAAATAAAATTCTCAATGCGCATATTTAAAAACAAATACCGTACTTCATACGCATTCATATACATTTTTTTTTCATGTACTCTTTTTTCATTAACAACTCATAACCACGCCCTTACACATAAAATATGAATTGCACACACAGCTCTGCTACGTACATACAACTCAGAGCCACACCCATTCACATTCCACTGAATCATGTATCTTTCACCCAATCACACAATCTCTTTGTTACATTCCAAAATTTGCAGCACAGACAAACACAGCTTTCCTGGAAACAGATAGCCACACCACACCCAGAATTGCTGATGGTCTGTCACTGTAAAAAAATATATATGTTAATCATACAGTCATTTTGTTAAAATTCAAATCATCTTATATGCCATGTGGTTTTTGGTTTAGTGTTATACACATCGCCCATTATTCTATATAACTACCCTCCTCAATTTCCTTTGCCTTGCGTCTCTTATTTCAGGAGCGTTCAAACAGGGGAAGTAAAGCAATACATCACAGGACGGTCAACTGTCCCAAATGTTCCTCAAACTTTTACTCATATCCAGGGGAGGGCTGGCAGCCTTAGTCCTGGGGGGCAAATCCAGTCAAGTGGCCCATTTTTAGCCCCGCCCATTATTAAAAGCCCCTCCTACATTTAATAGGCCACTCCCAACACACACTGTACAGCTGACATTCTATAGTTGAGGCCTGTCTACACATCATACGAAGAGGGGAGGACCTGTCCTGGCTGCACTGCCTGCTTATACAACAAGCTACAGCCAGGAAGCTCCTCCGCTCTCCTCCCTCCCCAGATCCTGCTTAAGGCTTGTGGTTCCCCCCCACCATCTGCCACCCGCCCGTGGCCTGCTGCCCCCTTTCGTCATCCTCACCCAGCTCTGAATCCTCCTTCTGCAAATGGCAGGGGGAGGAGCCGGAGCATCTCCTCTCCTACATAGCGCCACATACCTCTTACATCCAATGTCACCTTTGTTGTAGACGTTCTTTTTCCTCATCTTCTCCATTCAGACCAGACCGCCATGATGATTTTTCAGCCATCTCCCGTCTCTGCAGAGATTGAGAAACAGACATTAGTTTCCTGCCACCCCCAATACTATACTGCAGAAACAGTCCCCCTGGGAATACTACTACCACACAGATAGTGCCCCCTTAAACAATTATTGGCACACAGTGCTCTAAAAAATAACTGCGCCCAGACACTAATAGTATAAAGATAATGTCCCCCAAAAATAATTGTGCTAAGCTGATACTGTGCTAGGGTGCCCCCAAAGTAACAGTGCCCCCCAAAATCCCACCAATAGAAATAATTATCTGCCAGAGCACACTTAGTAGTAATAATGCCCCAATAGTGCCCTAGTAATCATGTTCCTCATAGCCCCCCAGTAGTAGTAAAGCTCCCCATAATACCCCCTAGTAGTACTAATTTTCCCTATAATATGACAGTACATGAAATACCCCCGCTTAGTGCCCGCAGTTGAGCTAATGTCCCCATAATGTATGCCAGTATAAAATACCCCTATATAGTGCCCCAGTAAATGCACTCATACTGCTCCTCTCCCCCTTCCCCATAGTGTCCCCCATAATATGCCAGTAAAAAAATGCCCCTTAGTACCCCCAGCAGATGCCCCTATAGTGCTCCTCTCCCCCACAATGTGCCAGTAAAAAAATTTCCCTTCTTAGTGCCACCATATGCCCCAATAGTGCTCCACTCCCCCATAGTGCCCCCAAATAATGCCCCATAGTGCCGCTCTCCCCTATAGTGCCTGCCATAATGTGCCAGTAAAAAATGCCCCCTTAGTGCTACCAAATGCCATAGTGCCCCCCATAATGTTCCAATACAAAAGGCCCCTTTAGAGCCCCCACTTCCCCATAGTGCCCCCAAATAATGCCCCTATAGTAACCCCAGATGCCCCAAAGTGCTGCTCTCCCCTATAGTGCCCCCCAGAATGTGCCAATAATTAAAAAAAAAAGCCCCTTTAGAGCCCCCAGATACCCCCATAGTGCTCCTCTCCCCCATGGTGCCCCCCCCATAATGTGCCAGCAAGAAATGCCCCCATAGTGCCAGCTCCCCCCCCATAGTACAAGCCCCCCATAGTGCCAGGCCCCCCATAGTGGCAGCTCCCCCATAGTGCCAGCCCCCCCCCCGTAGTGCCAGCCCCCCCATAGTGCCAGCTCCTACCCCATAGTGCCACCCCCCCCCATAGTGCCAGCCCCCTTATAGTGCCAGCCCCCTTATAGTGCCAGCCCCTTTATAGTGTCAGCCCCCCCATAGTGCCACTTCACCCATAGTGCCAGCCCCCTTATAGTGCCAGCTCCCCCATAGTGCCAGCCCCCCCCGTAGTGCCAGCCCCCCATAGTGCCAGCTCCTACCCCATAGTGCCAGCCCCCCCCATAGTGCCAGCCCCCTTATAGTGCCAGCCCCTTTATAGTGTCAGCCCCCCCATAGTGCCACTTCACCCATAGTGCCAGCTCCCCCATAGTGCCAGCTCCCCCATAGTGCCAGCTCCCCCATAGTGCCAGCCCCCCCCGTGGTGCCAGCCCCCCCATAGTGCCAGCTCCCCTATAGTGCAAGCCCCCCCATAGTGCCAGCTCCTACCCCATAGTGCCAGCCCCCCCCATAGTGCCAGCCCCCTTATAGTGCCAGTCCCCCATAGTGTCAGCCCCCCCCATAGTGTCAGCCCCCCCCATAGTTCCAGCCCCCCATAGTGCCAGCCGCCCCATAGTGCCAGCTGCCCCATAGTTCCAGCCCTATAGTGCCCCCCCCATAGTGCTAGCTCCCCCAAAGTGCCAGATTCCCCACCTTAGTGCCAAATCCCCCCATAGTGCCAAATCCCCCCCATAGTGCCAGATCCCCCCCCCATAGTGCCAGCTCCTCCCCCATAGTGCCAGCCCCCTTATAGTGACAGCCCCCCATAGTGTCAGCCCCCCATAGTGCCAGCTCCCCCTATAGTGCCAGCCCCCCATAGTGCCAGCCCTCCCATAGTTCCAGCCCCCCCTATAGTGCCAGCTCCCCCTATAGTGCCCCCCTATAGTGCCCCCCCATAGTGCTAGCTCCCCCAAAGTGCCAGATCCCCCCCCCCCATAGTGCCAGATCCCCCCCATAGTGCCAGATCCCCCCCAATAGTGCCAGCCCCCTGCAAAGAAGAAAAAAAAAACAACACTAATACTTACCTCCATCAGCAGCGATGCAGCCTCTTCTGGCCTGTGTCCCTGCTGTGTGCTGGCTCAGGCGTCGCAATGATAATGACGTCATTGCTCTGCCTGAGCCGGCCTCTGATAGGCTGCAGGCATTAGTGCCTGCGGCCTATCAGAAGAACAGGGGAGGGACACGCCTCTCCCTCCCCTGCCCCACAGCACACAGCACGGCCGCAATGACATCCAGGGCCGCGCCGCCTGTGGTGATGATCGGCGGTGCGGCCCTGAAGAATAAAAAAAAAAAAAAAAAAAAAAAAATTTTTTTTTTTAAGACGGTCGGCCCAGTGGCCGTTTATTTCGGGCGGCCTGGGGGGCAATTGCCTCCCTGCCCCCCGGCCCAGCCCGCCCCTGCTCATATCTGAATAAGGACTTAGAATGGGTGCAACCTTAGATTGATAGGAGTGGACACTTCCAATTAGCATCATCACTGCAGGCACATTTTAAACCATTGGAACATACAATTTGGAAAGATCCAATCCAATACTGGAGCCCTGTCTGGAAGATCTTATAGATAACACAGGTTAGTATCTTCACATTCTGATCATGCATTACCAATCACCAGCCCCCCCCTCCCCCCCAACCCCCATATGGAGGTTAGTTGAATTCCTGAGCACAGGGAGGGGGAGTGAGATGGGAGGGAGTTCTCTCTGAGAGCACATTTCAGAGAAAACAGTAAAAGTTCTTGTGGAACTACAAGTGACATTTTTGGAATTTACAGCAGATGTGGTGAGGGAAGGTGTAGCGGATTGTATTTAGCCTGTCCTGTTTAATTCCTGTAAAATGGCATTCGGTTAATTGTATTGCTATGTACTGTAAACTGCAATGTTTACTATGTTAAATGTATTGCTTTTCTGTCCCTCCTCCATCTCCCATCAGTCCTTGCTATTGTCTGGCCCTACCCTTCCTTGTACCATAATCTTCTATGTGCCCTATTGTATGTAAATGGGGCTGTTGGGGGGTTTAAAAGTGTGTGCTGTGTCTAAATAAAGTTAGTTCTGTTCCTGATGCTGTGTGTCGTCCAGTCATTGGGATTGCTGTGGAGATATTATTGGATTACTTTGCCTGCTGGAATTACTACTCTATGGATTTATAAGACTTGTTCCTGAGCCTCACTGGGATCTTAAGTGGAGATTCGCTGTTGAATATCAGCTCTCCGCTACAGAAGGGATGCCACATGGCAACCTTTTCCTGTTCTTTGTTCCCTATCACACCCAAATCCTCCATCTTGTAATAAGAAATGCTGCTCATTTCATTTCTCTAACTTAAATTTCTCTCTTCAATTATCAATACACTTATGCATTAACTATCCATCTTTTAGTGCTGCAATCTCTAATTCCAGGGCTATAAATTGTCACTATTTAAACACACACGGATCATTAGGGCAACAAAACTTAACCAGTTCATTTCTGAACGTTTAACACAAGCCCTTTCTGATTGCAGACAATGGGGCACTCCTGTTTTTTTTTTTTTCTTTCATTTAACTTCCTGACACTGCTGTGTTTTCTCACTCACCATAGCCCCCCTTCACAGGAGCTCTGATGTACACTGTCTGTAAGCTTCTAACAGATTATTACAGCTTTTCATCCCTGTTGCCAGCCGGGCATAACATTCTGTTTCACATTTTAACTGTCAATTCTCACATCCTGCCAAATTGTCTACCCATGTGTTAACTAGGAAGTAATTTGTGAGACTAGACCGTGCAACATAAAGTTTACATGTTGGCAGTGATGGAAACAGAATAATTTCAAAGTGGGATATGACCGTACACTTACCACCCGGTCAACATCTCACACAGACAGATAATCTTAATACTTATACTATATATACATAAGAGTTAATTCAATCTTGTATCCTTCTGTTCCCGGAACAGATATCCTTAGTGCACTTTTATATCTAACGATACGGACTCAATGAGCCTCTTACAATCAACATAAGCTTCCCAGAGCTTTTGCATGTCCCAGACATCGCAATCCACCGAAATAATAAATAGATGGTTCGACTTACTTGAATGAGATTTTGGTCATTGCTCCCAGGTCCAAGGAGGACAAGAATTGATGTCTTTCACTGTAGACCTGAAGAGATGACCCTCCCAATCTCGGACCGAGGCCCCAAGCTGTTGGGCAATTTACTCTCTTGCCTAACGGTGTCCCTGACACATGATTTCGGTGATCAGCTTGAATTAAGTCTAACCGGTACCGGGAGAATGAATAAGATTGACCACATGAACACATGTCTATTTCCAATCCATTCTGGTTTATTCCACAGTTGGCAAACAGTTATAATAGAGGTGGTTGAGCTTCCTTGACATCCAATCATATGTTAGCATTAGTATTCGACCTATGGTATCGATCACACATGAGCTCTGCATTAACATAATAGATGACTCATAGTAACAGCATTTGACCAATCAGGTATATACACATGGGCCAGCAGACACTTGAGCCAGATGACCTTATAGGGTTAGAAGGCTGTTCAAACTTACAGACTAAGGAATGTATGGATATCTTGAAACAGCACAAGAAGTTTCACACATTCCAAAGGGGGAAGGGATATTTTGTAAGTGCTCTGACCAAATGTAATACACGTGGCTAAATAAGACAAAATGGAGTTACTTATAGCCCATCACCGCGGAATCGCAAGTTATTGCGCCTACCTCTATTTTCCTGATCCTCCAGGGAATTGTAGAGGCAGTTCATCTTGTGCTGTATGGACTGGAATCGCTGGGAGACCTCTGTTTGGTGCAATATGATGGCTTCCTGCGTGTTTTCTAGCGCTTCAACTCTGCCACTCACTTGCGATATTTCTTGCTTAATAGCAGCTAGGTCGGAGCTTAGGGGTTCCAGGGCAGAAGCCAGGGAGGAGGATAGTATCTCATTTAGGAAGGAACGTGAGATAGGGAGGCTATCAGTGTCTTCTTCCGCTCCGGCAGCTTGATCCCGCAGCTCTGAGTGTTTAGAGCGCGGGGAGCGAGTCAGGGTCAGCCCCATCTTGGGTTCCCTGGATACATGCAGCGCCGCTGCTTTCTTGATAAATTTATCCATCTCCCCGGTGGTGGGTCCTTGTGTGGCTTGGTCCCCGGTTCTGGGACCTCCGATTTTCACCATGATTGGTTTACCAGCTTATGATAGAGGGCATCGGTGGTGATATCTATCACGGAGCTGCAGCCTCAAGCGTCCATGCTGTGCAGGCGCTAGCTCCGCCCCCCATACTGTTCATTTTTGATTGAGTTATGCGTCATAAAGCTGGCAGCCACTGCAATTATATATAGATCCCTCCATATTTGATTTTCTTTATATCTAATGTTGTTAAGATTTCGGAGTTGTTTATCTAAAATCTGAACATTGTGTGATCACAGAAGTTCCTATTCCCTTCATTCGGAGAACGCGATCGGCGGAAGCTGTGGAGGTGGTGGAGGTTGAGGAGGAAGAGGAGGAGGAGGCCGGACCCAGCCTATTGAGCCACCCACACCAGATGTGGGAGAAGTTAAAGAGGTGGAGGTGGAAAGTGCTGGACCCTCCAGCACCACCCCATCTCAGGACTCGGAGGAAGAGGAGGCGATCACCAGCCCCTGCCAGGAGGGTAAATATGTGCACATAGCAATATGATTATGTATCCGAAACATGTACATAAACATTAAAAGGGCCAACAATGAGGCGACAACATACACTATAGTAATACAAAAAAGAACACTGGACAATAACTCTTTAATCTACATTAAAACTATTAACTAAACAAATAAAATAAAATAAAAATACTAATTTAGTCACCTAACATCACTAAAAGTGCAACATCAAGTTATCAAAAAAGGCATATGCCCCCCAAAATAGTAACAATCGGTCATTTCATTCTGACAAAAATGAGACCCTAACATTAGACAATCGTCAAATATAAACAATAATTTGGCTCTCAAACTATGGAGACAGTAAAACATGAATTGTTTTTGGTTCAACAATGTTTTTATTGAGTAAAATACAAATAACTAAAAAATAAGGAAAAATATTAGGTCTTGCCGCATCTGTAACAACCAGCTGTATAAAAATATCATACCAACTAACTCCTCAGGTGGACACCTTTAAAAACAAAAATTTTAACCACCTCAGCCCCCAGTGCTTAAACACCCTGAAAGACCAGGCCACTTTTTACACTTCTGACCTACACTACTTTCACCGTTTATTGCTCGGTCATGCAACTTACCACCCAAATGAATTTTACCTCCTTTTCTTCTCACTAATAGAGCTTTCATTTGGTGGTATTTCTTTGCTGCTGACATTTTAACTTTTTTTTGTTATTAACCACCTCCGGACCGCTGTACGCACAGACGCGTCCTGGAGGTGGTTGATTCATTCCTCCTGGACGCGCCGGCGCGTCCTCTCGCGAGACGCGAGATTTCCTGTGAACGCGCGCACACAGGCGCGCGCGCTCACAGGAACGGAAGGTAAGAGAGTTGATCTCCAGCCTGCCAGCGGCGATCGTTCGCTGGCAGGCTGGAGATGTGTTTTTTTTAACCCCTAACAGGTATATTAGACGCTGTTTTGATAACAGCGTCTAATATACCTGCTACCTGGTCCTCTGGTGGTCCCCTTTGTTTGGATCGACCACCAGAGGACACAGGTAGCTCAGTAAAGTAGCACCAAGCACCACTACACTACACCCCCCCCGTCACTTATTAACCCCTTATTAGCCCCTGATCACCCCATATAGACTCCCTGATCACCCCCCTGTCATTGATTACCCCCCTCCATTCAGACGTCCGCATGATTTTTACGGATCCACTGATAGATGGATCGGATCCGCAAAACGCATCCGGACGTCTGAATGAAGCCTTACAGGGGCGTGATCAATGACTGTGGTGATCACCCCATATAGACTCCCTGATCACCCCCCTGTCATTGATTACCCCCCTGTCATTGATCACCCCCCTGTAAAGCTCCATTCAGACGTCCGCATGATTTTTACGGATCCACTGATAGATGGATCGGATCCGCAAAACGCATCCGGACGTCTGAATGAAGCCTTACAGGGGCATGATCAATGACTGTGGTGATCACCCCATATAGACTCCCTGATCACCCCCCTGTAAAGCTCCATTCAGATGTCCGCATGATTTTTACGGATGCACTGATAGATGGATCGGATCCGCAAAACGCATCCGGACGTCTGAATGAAGCCTTACAGGGGCATGATCAATGACTGTGGTGTTTACCCCATATAGACTCCCTGATCACCCCCCTGTCATTGATTACACCCCTGTCATTGATCAACCCCCTGTAAAGCTCCATTCAGATGTCCGCATGATTTTTACGGATGCACTGATAGATGGATCCGATCCGCAAAACGCATACGGACGTCTGAATGAAGCCTTACAGGGGCATGATCAATGACTGTGGTTATCACCCCATATAGACTCCCTGATCACCCCCCTGTCATTGATTACACCCCTGTCATTGATCAACCCCCTGTAAAGCTCCATAAGACGTCCGCATGATTTTTACGGATGCACTGATAGATGGATCGGATCCGCAAAACGCATCCGGACGTCTGAATGAAGCCTTACAGGGGTGTGATCAATGACTGTGGTGATCACCCCATATAGACTCCCTGATCACCCCCATGTCATTGATTACCCCCCTGTCATTGATCACCCCCCTGTAAAGCTCCATTCAGACGTCCGCATGATTTTTACGGATCCACTGATAGATGGATCGGATCCGCAAAATGCATCCGGACGTCTGAATGAAGCCTTACAGGGGCGTGATCAATGACTGTGGTGATCACCCCATATAGACTCCCTGATCACCCCCCTGTCATTGATTACCCCCCCTGTAAAGCTCCATTCAGACGTCCGCATGATTTTTACGGATCCACTGATAGATGGATCGGATCCGCAAAACGCATCCGGACGTCTGAATGAAGCCTTACAGGGGCATGATCAATGACTGTGGTTATCACCCCATATAGACTCCCTGATCACCCCCCTGTCATTGATTACACTACTGTCATTGATCACCCCCCTGTAAAGCTCCATTTAGACGTCCGCATGATTTTTACGGATCCACTGATAGATGGATCGGATCCGCAAAACGCATCCGGACGTCTGAATGAAGCCTTACAGGGGTGTGATCAATGACTGTGGTGATCACCCCATATAGACTCCCTGATCACCCCCCTGTCATTGATTACACCCCTGTCATTGATCAACCCCCTGTAAAGCTCCATTCAAATGTCCGCATGATTTTTACGGATACACTGATAGATGGATCGGATCCGCAAAACGCATACGGACGTCTGAATGAAGCCTTACAGGGGCATGATCAATGACTGTGGTTATCACCCCATATAGACTCCCTGATCACCCCCCTGTCATTGATTACACCCCTGTCATTGATCAACCCCCTGTAAAGCTCCATAAGACGTCCGCATGATTTTTACGGATGCACTGATAGATGGATCGGATCCGCAAAACGCATCCGGACGTCTGAATGAAGCCTTACAGGGGCATGATCAATGACTGTGGTTATCACCCCATATAGACTCCCTGATCACCCCCCTGTCATTGATTACACCCCTGTCATTGATCACCCCCCTGTAAAGGTCCATTCAGATGTCCGCATGATTTTTACGGATGCACTGATGGATCGGATCCGCAAAACGCATCCGGACGTCTGAATGAAGCCTTACAGGGGCGTGATCAATGACTGTGGTGATCACCCAATATAGACTCCCTGATCACCCCCCTGTCATTGATTACCCCCCTGTAAAGCTCCATTCAGATGTCCGCATGATTTTTACGGATGCACTGATAGATGGATCGGATCCGCAAAACGCATCCGGACGTCTGAATGAAGCCTTACACGGGCGTGATCAATGACTGTGGTTATCACCCCATATAGACTCCCTGATCACCCCCCTGTCATTGATCACCCCCCTGTCATTGATCACCCCCCTGTCATTGATCACCCCCCTGTCATTGATCACCACCCCTGTCATTGATCACCACCCCTGTCATTGATCACCCCCCCTGTCATTGATCACCCCTCTGTAAGGCTCCATTCAGACATTTTTTTGGCCCAAGTTAGCGGAATTATTATTTTTTTTTCTTACAAAGTCTCATATTCCACTAACTTGTGTCAAAAAATAAAATCTCACATGAACTCACCATACCCCTCATGGAATCCAAATGCGTAAAATTTTTTAGACATTTATATTCCAGACTTCTTCTCATGCTTTAGGGCCCCTAGAATGCCAGGGCAGTATAAATACCCCACATGTGACCCCATTTCGGAAAGAAGACACCCCCAGGTATTCCGTGAGGGGCATATTGAGTCCATGAAAGATTGAAATTTTTGTCCCAAGTTAGCGGAACGGGACACTTTGTGAGAAAAAAATTAAAAATATCAATTTCCGCTAACTTGTGCCAAAAAAAAAAAATATCTATGAACTCGCCATGCCCCTCATTGAATACCTTGGGGTGTCTTCTTTCCAAAATGGGGTCACATGTGGGGTATTTATACTGCCCTGGCATTCTAGGGGCCCCAAAGCGTGAGAAGAAGTCTGGTATCCAAATGTCTAAAAATGCCCTCCTAAAAGGAATTTGGGCACCTTTGCGCATCTAGGCTGCAAAAAAGTGTCACACATCTGGTATCGCCGTACTCAGGAGAAGTTGGGGAATGTGTTTTGGGGTGTCATTTAACATTAACCCATGCTGGGTGAGAGAAATATCTTGGTCAAATGCCAACTTTGTATAAAAAAATGGGAAAAGTTGTCTTTTGTCAAGATATTTCTCTCACCCAGCAAGGGTATATGTAAAATGACACCCCAAAACACATTCCCCAACTTCTCCTGAATACAGAGATACCACATGTGTGACACTTTTTTGCAGCCTAGGTGGGCAAAGGGGCCCACATTCCAAAGAGCACCTTTAGGATTTCACAGGTCATTTACCTACTTACCACACATTAGGGCCCCTGGAAAATGCCAGGGCAGTATAACTACCCCACAAGTGACCCCATTTTGGAAAGAAGACACCCCAAGGTATTCCGTGAGGGGCATGGCGAGTTCCTAGAATTTTTTATTTTTTGTCACAAGTTAGTGGAAAATGCTGCTTTTTTTTTTTTTTTCATACAAAGTCTCATATTCCACTAACTTGTGACAAAAAATAAAAAGTTCCATAAACTCACTATGCCCATCAGCGAATACCTTGGGGTCTCTTCTTTCCAAAATGGGGTCACTTGTGGGGTAGTTATACTGCCCTGGCATTCTAGGGGCCCAAATGTGTGGTAAGGAGTTTGAAATCAAATTCTGTAAAAAATGACCTGTGAAATCCGAAAGGTGCTCTTTGGAATATGGGCCCCTTTGCCCACCTAGGCTGCAAAAAAGTGTCACACATCTGGTATCTCCGTACTCAGGAGAAGTTGGGGAATGTGTTTTGGGGTGTCATTTTACATATACTTATGCTGGGTGAGAGAAATATCTTGGCAAAAGACAACTTTTCCCATTTTTTTATACAAAGTTGGCATTTGACCAAGATATTTATCTCACCCAGCATGGGTATATGTAAAAAGACACCCCAAAACACATTCCTCAACTTCTCCTGAGTACGGAGATACCAGATGTGTGACACTTTTTTGCAGCCTAGGTGGGCAAAGGGGCCCATATTCCAAAGAGCACCTTTCGGATTTCACAGGTCATTTTTTAGAGAATTTGATTTCAAACTCCTTACCACACATTTGGGCCCCTAGAATGCCAGGGCAGTATAACTACCCCACAAGTGACCCCATTTTGGAAAGAAGAGACCCCAAGGTATTCGCTGATGGGCATAGTGAGTTCATGGAACTTTTTATTTTTTGTCACAAGTTAGTGGAATATGAGACTTTGTATGAAAAAAAAAAAAAAAAAAAAAATCATCATTTTCCACTAACTTGTGACAAAAAATAAAAAATTCTAGGAACTTGCCATGCCCCTCACGGAATACCTTGGGGTGTCTTCTTTCCAAAATGGGGTCACTTGTGGGGTAGTTATACTGCCCTGGCATTCTAGGGGCCCAAATGTGTGGTAAGGAGTTTGAAATCAAATTCTGTAAAAAATGACCTGTGAAATCCGAAAGGTGCTCTTTGGAATATGGGCCCCTTTGCCCACCTAGGCTGCAAAAAAGTGTCACACATCTGGTATCTCCGTACTCAGGAGAAGTTGGGGAATGTGTTTTGGGGTGTCATTTTACATATACCCATGCTGGGTGAGAGAAATATCTTGGCAAAAGACAACTTTTCCCATTTTTTTATGCAAAGTTGGCATTTGACCAAGATATTTCTCTCACCCAGCATGGGTATATATAAAATGACACCCCAAAACACATTCCCCACCTTCTCCTGAGTACGGAGATACCAGATGTGTGACACTTTTTTGCAGCCTAGGTGGGCAAAGGGGCCCATATTCCAAAGAGCACCTTTCGGATTTCACAGGTCATTTTTTACAGAATTTGATTTCAAACTCCTTACCACACATTTGGGCCCCTAGAATGCCAGGGCAGTATAACCACCCCACAAGTGACCCCATTTTGGAAAGAAGAGACCTTAAGGTATTTCGTGATGGGCATAGTGAGTTCATAGAAGTTTTTATTTTTTGTCACAAGTTAGTGGAATATGAGACTTTGTAAGAAAAGAAAAAAAAAAAAAAAAATCATAATTTTCCACTAACTTGTGACAAAAAATAAAAAGTTCTATGAACTCACTATGCCCATCAGCGAATACCTTAGGGTGTGTACTTTCCGAAATGGGGTCATTTGTGGGGTGTTTGTACTGTCAGGCCATTGTAGAACCTCAGGAAACATGACAGGTGCTCAGAAAGTCAGATCTGCTTCAAAAAGCGGAAATTCACATTTTTGTACCATAGTTTGTAAACGCTATAACTTTTACCCAAACCATTTTTTTTTTACCCAAACATTTTTTTTTTATCAAAGACATGTAGAACAATAAATTTAGAGCAAAATTTATATATGGATCTCGTTTTTTTTGCAAAATTTTACAACTGAAAGTGAAAAATTTCATTTTTTTGCAAAAAAATCGTTAAATTTCGATTAATAACAAAAAAAGTAAAAATGTCAGCAGCAATGAAATACCACCAAATGAAAGCTCTATTAGTGAGAAGAAAAGGAGGTAAAATTCATTTGGGTGGTAAGTTGCATGACCGAGCAATAAACGGTGAAAATAGTGTAGGTCAGAAGTGTAAAAAGTGGCCTGGTCTTTCAGGGTGTTTAAGCACTGGGGGCTGAGGTGGTTAATCGAAATTTAACGATTTTTTTGCAAAAAAATGACATTTTTCACTTTCAGTTGTAAAATTTTGTAAAAAAAACGACATCCATATATAAATTTTGCTCTAGATAAATATCTTGGTCAAATGCCAACTTTGTATAAAAAAATGAGAAAAGTTGTCTTTTGCCAAGATATTTCTCTCACCCAGCATGGGTATATGTAAAATGACACCCCAAAACACATTCCCCAACTTCTCCTGAATACGGGGATACCAGATGTGTAACACTTTTTTGCAGCCTAGGTGGGCAAAGGGGCCCACATTCCAAAGAGCACCTTTCGGATTTCACCAGCCATTTTTTACAGAATTTGATTTCAAACTCCTTACCACACATTTGGGCCCCTAGAATGCCAGGGCAGTATAACTACCCCACAAGTGACCCCATTTTGGAAAGAAGACACCCCAAGGTATTCGCTGATGGGCATAGTGAGTTCATGGAAGTTTTTATTTTTTGTCACAAGTTAGTGGAATATGAGACTTTGTAAAAAAAAAAATAATAATCATTTTCCACTAACTCGCCATGCCCCTCACGGAATACCTTGGGGTGTCTTTTTTCCAAAATGGGGTCACTTGTGGGGTAGTTATACTGTTCTGGCATTTTCCAGGGGCCCTAATGTGTGGTAAGTAGGTAAATGACCTGTGAAATCCGAAAGGTGCTCTTTGGAATGTGGGCCCCTTTGCCCACCTAGGCTGTAAAAAAGTGTCACACATGTGGTATTGCCGTACTCAGGAGAAGTTGGGGAATGTGTTTTGGGGTGTCATTTTACATATACCCATGCATGGTGAGATAAATATCTTGGTCAAATGCCAACTTTGTATAAAAAAATGGGAAAAGTTGTCTTTTGCCAATATATTTCTCCCACCCAGCATGGGTATATGTAAAATGACACCCCAAAACACATTGCCCAACTTCTCCTGAATACGGCGATACCAGATATGTGACACTTTTTTGCAGCCTAGATGCGCAAAGGGGCCCACATTCCTTTTATGAGGGCATTTTAAGACATTTGGATCCCAGACTTCTTCTCACGCTTTAGGGCCCCTAAAATGCCAGGGCAGTATAAATACCCCACATGTGACCCCATTTTGGAAAGAAGACACCCCAAGGTATTCAATGAGGGGCATGGCGAGTTCATAGAAATTTTTTTTTTTTGGCACAAGTTAGCGGAAATTGATTTTATTTATTTTTTTCTCACAAAGTCTCCCTTTCCGCTAACTTGGGACAAAAATTTCAATCTTTCATGGACTCAATATGCCCCTCACGGAATACCTTGGGGTGTCTTCTTTCCAAAATGGGGTCAGATGTGGGGTATTTATACTGACCTGGCATTCTAGGGGCCCTAAAGCGTGAGAAGAAGTCTGGAATATAAATGTCTAAAAATTTTTACGCATTTGGATTCCGTGAGGGGTAGGGTGAGTTCATGTGAGATTTTATTTGTTGACACAAGTTAGTGGAATATGAGACTTTGTAAGAAAAAAAAAAAATTTCCGCTAACTTGGGCCAAAAAAATGTCTGAATGGAGCCTTACAGAGGGGTGATCAATGACAGGGGGGTGATCAATGACAGGGGGGTGATCAGGGAGTCTATATGGGGTGATCACCCCACAGTCATTGATCACTCCCCTGTAAGGCTCCATTCAGACGTCCGTATGCGTTTTGCGGATCCGATCCATCTATCAGTGGATCTGTAAAAATCATGCGGACATCTGAATGGAGCTTTACAGGGGGGTAATCAATGACAGGGGGGTGATCAGGGAGTCTATATGGGGTGATCACCACAGTCATTGATCACTCCCCTGTAAGGCTCCATTCAGACGTCCGTATGCGTTTTGCGGATCCGATCCATCTATCGGTGGATCCGTAAAAATCATGCGGACATCTGAATGGAGCTTTACAGGGGGGTAATCAATGACAGGGGGATGATCAGGGAGTCTATATGGGGTGATCACCACAGTCATTGATCACGCCCCTGTAAGGCTCCATTCAGACATCCGTATGCGTTTTGCGGATCCGATCAGTCTATCAGTGGATCCGTAAAAATCATGCGGACATCTGAATGGAGCTTTACAGGGGGGTGATCAATGACAGGGGGGTGATCAATGACAGGGGGGTGATCAGGGAGTCTATATGGGGTGATCACCACAGTCATTGATCACGCCCCTGTAAGGCTCCATTCAGATGTCCGTATGCGTTTTGAGGATCCGATCAGTCTATCAGTGGATCCGTAAAAATCATGCGGACATCTGAATGGAGTTTTACAGGGGGGTGATCAATGACAGGGGGGTAATCAATGACAGGGGGGTGATCAGGGAGTCTATATGGGGTGATCACCACAGTCATTGATCACGCCCCTGTAAGGCTCCATTCAGACGTCCGTATGTGTTTTGCGGATCCGATCAGTCTATCAGTGGATCCGTAAAAATCATGCGGACATCTGAATGGAGCTTTACAGGGGGGTGATCAATGACAGGGGGGTTATCAATGACAGGGGGGTGATCAGGGAGTCTATATGGGGTGATCAGGGGTGATCAAGGGTGATCAAGGGTGAATAAGGGGTTAATAAGTGACAGGGGGGGGTGTAGTGTAGTGGTGCTTGGTGCAACATATTACTGAGCTATCTGTGTCCTCTGGTGGTCGATCCAAACAAAGGGGACCACCAGAGGACCAGGTAGCAGGTATATTAGACGCTGTTATCAAAACAGCGTCTAATATACCTGTTAGGGGTTAAAAAAATCACATCTCCAGCCTGCCAGCGAACGATCGCCGCTGGCAGGCTGGAGATCCACTCGCTTACCTTCCGATCCTGTGAACGCGCGCGCTTGTGTGCGCGCGTTCACAGGAAATCTCGCGTCTTGCGAGAGGACGCACCGGCGCGTCCACCCAGAACAACAGGACCGCCGCAAAGACGTAATCGTGCGTACGGCGGTCCTGGGGTGGTTAAATTCTCAAAAAAGGCATTTTTTTGGACAACTTTTATCACAAAAAGGTGTAATAGCAAGCGATCATAGATTCAGATGCACCACAAAATAAAGGTTTAAAGGTTTAATAAGAATTGCAAATAATGTTCATATTTTTGTTTTTTCAAACAGTACTGAAGACATTGAAGACCAAATTGGCCAAAATGCAGAAGGAGCAGCGCAACGATATGCAGGCCTTTCAGGAGCGCATGAAGGCCATGGAGGAGAGGCAACGCCAGGCCATGAAGAAGGTGCAGGAGATGATCCTGCTATTGAAAAAGTTGCCATAAATTTAATTTTATTTTTTCTAATAAGTTATATAAATTGTTTATACAGTTATAACGTGTATTTTGTTTTTTGTAATATTGCTCTGTTTTAGTGTAATAGCTTGGCCTAAATCAGCCAGAACTGACAGCAGCCAGTAAATACATGTCAAATATATATGGAGGCCATTCACACATCTGTAAAATGGATCCTCATCCGTTCCACAATTTAGCGGAATGTTTACAGACACATTGATTTTCAATTCCAGTCTGAAAAATTAGGCATTCACAGGATAAAGAAGTAAGTGTCGGACAGTACAGGCCCCAAAAATTAGCCAACAGGCGTTCACCTGACAGCAAAGAACTTTGTATTCTATGGCTGGTGGTACATTAGGCATTCACAGGATAAATAAGTGTCAGCCAGTACAGGCCCCAAAAATTAGCCAACAGGCGTTCAACTGACAGCAAAGCATTTTTTATTCTGTGGCTGGTGGTACATTAGGCATTCACCGGATACAGAAGTAAGTGTCGGCCATTACAGGCCCCAAAAATTAGCCAACAGGCTTTCACCTGACAGCAAACCATTTTTTATTCTGTGGCTGGTGGTACATTAGGCATTCACAGGATAAATAATTGTCGGCCATTACAGGCCCAAAAAATTTGCCAACAGGCGTTCACCTGACAGCAAAGCAATTTTTATTCTGTGGCCGGTGGTACATTAGGCATTCACAGGATACAGAAGCAAGTGTCGGCCATTACAGGCCCCAAAAATTAGCCGACAGGCGTTCACCTGACAGCAAAGAACTTTGTATTTTGTGGCTGGAGGTACATTAGGCATTCACCAGATACAGAAGTAAGTGTTGGCCATTACAGGCCCCAAAAATTTGCCAACAGGCGTTCACCTGACAGCAAAGCATTTTTTATTCTGTAGCCAGTGGTACATTAGGCATTCACAGGATAAATAAGTGTCGGCCATTACAGGCCCCAAAAATTTGGCATTCAATGGACATAAAAGGCATTTTATGCAGCTGTATTTACCGAAGACAGGGACCATAAATTGTTATGGTTGGTGGCGGATATTTGTGGGCTGTCATTAAAGGAATTTGAATCAAACATGGTCTACTGGTCACATGTGTCTGGTCACATGTGTTGAATTTCTCCGAGATCCATGCCTCATTCATTTTTAGAAATGCGAGGTAGTCAACACTGTTGTGAGCTAGGCGAGTGCGCTTATCGGTCACGATACCCCCTGCTGCGCTGAACGTCCTTTTGAACAGGGCACTTGACGAGGGGCAAGCAAACAGTTCCATTGCAAATTGTGCAAGCTCTTGCCAGAGGTCAAGCCTGCCCACCCAGTAGTCCAGGGGTTCATCACTTCTCAGAGCGTCCACATCGGCCGTTAACCCAATGTAGTCGGACACCTGTCGGTCTAGGCGTTCCCTGAGGCTGGATCCGGAGGACAGCTGTCGATGGGTTGGCTGAAAGAATGATCTCATATCAGAAGTGACCAACACATCTTCAAACCGCCCTCTTCTTGCAGGTGCTGTTGGATTGGTACCCGCAACTGTTTCTCTGTGAGTGGAAATTCCACTGCCAGCGCCCACAAATGCAGAATGCAGCATTTCTCGAAGCAAGGCTTGGAAGTGCTGCATTCTGACAGCCCTCTGTGATGGTGGTAACATTTCCGCCATTTTTCGTTTGTACCGGGGGTCTTACCACCCAATACTGGTCCTTGCCCTTTATGCTTTTTATACAGGGGTCCCTCTTAAAACACTGGAGCATGAAGGTAGTCACAAATAAGACGTCTCACAGGCAGGTTGTGTCTCCGCTGAATGTCAGCAAGGCGAGCCATGGCCGTATAAGATCTTCTGAAATGGCCCGAGATTTTCCTGGACTGCCGCAAGATGTCCTGAACCCCAGGGTATTTGACAACGAATCGCTGCATGACCAAGTTCAGGACATGTGCCATGCACGGCACGTGTGTCATTTTGCCCTGTTTCAGCGCACTCAGAAGATTGGCACCGTTGTCGCACACCACTTTACCAACTGTCAAATTGAGCGGTGTTAGCCACTGATCTGCCTGTGAATGCAAATCTGAAAGCAGTGCAGGAGTGATGTGGCTCTTGGCTTCCAGGCACAACAGACGCAGCACAGCATGGCAACATCTCACCTGGCATGTCGAATAGGTTCTGGGGATCTTGGGCGGCGCAGCAGAAGAGACGGTAGCAGCGGAAAAGGAGGAGTCAGCCGAGAAGGAGAGGGAGAATGGAGTGATTTTTTTATGCTCGAACAATTGGGCCACGGAAGCCTGCCTTTTTCCAGACAAACGTGAGGACGGCATGATAGAAGGTGGAGTGGAGGACAATTGTGAGGAGAGAGGAGAAGGAGAAGAGGCTGACGGTGAGAGCCTGGAGTGTGGCTTTGTGGGTTCTGACGGCGTTGCTCCCACTGGGCTTGGTGATGGGAGGTCAGGTGCCTTCTTAAGGCGGTCATCCCTAGGTGAGTGTTGGGCTTAACGCGACTTATGCGTTGACTGCAAAGGCTGCAGATGACAACACTATTGTCAGCAGCTGACACATTAAAAAAAAGCCCACACTGCGGAGCAATGTGCAGGCGTCCTGGGAGCGCCAGATGTGACCGTACATGGTTGATGGCTCACTCCTGATACATTAGCAGTCTGGTTTGTCTCTCCTGTGCACTGTAAGTTCTGCCTGCTTCTCCTCCCTACCTGCTGGTCCATCTCTCCCTCTAAACTCCCCTCCTCTTCCTCTCTTGTGGGCACCCACGTTACGTCCATAGACACGTCATCATCGACGTCACCTTCCCCACCACTAACATTAGAGATCTCGGAGTAGGCAGCAACAGTGGGGACCAACCTCCTTGGGCTGATCTGGGTACTGTCATCAGACTGCTGAGTGACGGCTGTTGCTACCTCCTCTTCTTGATCTGATGCCAAGAATGGCTGCGCATCGGAAATGTCTTGTGATGGATCGGAAAATAATTTCTGTGACTCAAGCGGATGGTATATGGTGTTGGTGGTGTTGGTGGTGGTGTATTTGGGGGTGCACAAAGCAGAGAGTGAAGAGGATGCAGATAGAGAGGATGAGGAGGGTGCAGAAGCGGAATGCTGAGTGAGCCACTCAACCAAGTTTGGTGTGTCCTTTGACGTAATTGAACGCGCCTTCTGCAACTTCCCACTTTGGCTTCGGCCTGGTGCTCCTGCCCTTCCCCTACCACCCCTGCAGAAGGGCCTGCCTCTTCCTCTGTCTGTAGAGAAGCGCAGTGTATGTGGAAGAAGGTATTTAACACTCCGCTTCAATATGTCGTTTTGGGGGGGCCACTGGTCTATCACACCAGTTATAAAAAAAAAAAAACCTGCAAATTTTCTCACTGTGTGTAGCAGAGGTAACGCAGTGAAAGCGGCTAAATTTCTGCAGTACCCAAATACACTATTTGAAAAGTATATTCTTAGATAACACCCCGCTTAAATATGTCGTTTTGAGGGGCCACTGGTCTGTAATCACACCAGTTATTAAAAAAAAAATCCTGTAAATTTTCTCACTGTGTGTAGCGGAGGTAACGCAGTGAAAGCGGCTTAATTTCTGCAGTACAAGAATACACTATTTGAAAAGTATATTGTTATATAACACCCTGCTTCAATATGTCCTTTTTGGGGGGCCATGTGCTGTCCTGTACCACCTGATGGATGTGTCATGGGTCAAAGTTCTTCACAATGTAAAAAAATTAGGTGCTCGCGAATATCGCCATATGTTCGCATGTTCGGCGAATCGCGAACGAGCAAAGTTCGCCATGAACCGACCGCTGGGCGAACCACAAGGCCATCTCTATAAATCTGCAGGTGACCGTGATACAGCTCCACAGATTGTTTCCATCAGCAGCTGTCTAAGCAATCTGTGGCTTTAGTCTTTTATCCAGACTCAGTCATTGTGCCACTATTGATTGAAAACATTCTTTCCTGTAAATTTACTTGTATATGAAGTGCAAGTGCTGCCAAAAATTATAAGGAAGAGGCACTCCGATACAACCTGTATATCACATAAAGGAGGGCCACATTCACGTTGTGTTGCGGGCCTGCAGGTGAGATGGCCCAGTAAAAGATTTTAGGTTTGGGCCTGAAGGTGAGCTGATCCTGTAAAAGATTTGAGTTGCGGGCCTGGAGGTGAGCTGACCATCTAAAACATTAGGGGCGAGTGTCTGCTTCTGAGGTGACACTCTAAAACATTATATGCAAGGGCCTGCTGCTAAGCTGACCCTCTAAAACATTAGGGGCGAGGGCCTGCTGCTGAACTGACCCTCTAAAACATTAGGGGCGAGGGCCTGCTGCTGAACTGACCCTCTAAAACATTAGGGGCGAGGGTCTGCTGCTAAAATGACCCTCTAAAACATTACGGGCGAGGGCCTGCTGGTGAGCTGACCCTATAAAAACATTTTAGTTGAGGGCCTACAGTTGAACTGACCCTATTAAAAAAATTAGAGTGGAGGGAATAAATACTGTACAATCTGGGTGAGGAGGAGGAGAAAACACCAAATACTCTTTTTATGTGGTGGAAAAGGTGCATGGGAATACACTACAGTAGATTGAGTACATTATAAATGATAGATTGAATTTGCCATTATGTTCATCATCAGCTCAGCTCTGCTCTGGTGGAGTTAAGAAGTCAGGGGCAATCCAGGCCTTGTTCATTTTTATCTGAGTCAACCTGTCAGCGTTGCCAGTGGACAAGCGGATACGCTTATCTGTTATAAAGTCACCAGCAGCACTAAATACACGCTCAGACAAAACGCTGGCGGCAGGGCAGGCAAGCACCTCCAAGGCGTAGAGCGCAAGTTCGTGCCACATGTACAGCTTGGACAAACAGTAGTTGTAAGGCACTGAGGGATCATTTAGGACGCTGACACGGTCTGCTATGTATTCCTTTACCATCTTCCAAAACTTTTCCCTCATTGTAGCACTAGGCCGTGCTTCAGGGTGAGGTTGCTGGCGGGGGGTGTCATTAAAGTGTCCTATGCCTTGGAGAGTGTTGCCCTGTCTTTGTTGGAACTGCTTTGTGTTCCCCTTTTCTCCCTTCCTCGGTTGCCTAAGGAAGTACGGACTCTGCTGCCAGCGTTGTCAGATGGAAAATTTTGGAGCAATCTCTCAACAACTACCTTCTGGTATTGCACCGTTTTACTCGTCCTCTCCACCACAGGAATGAGAGATGAGAAGTTCTTTTTGTAGCGGGGGTTGAGAAGAGTGAACACCCAGTAATCCGTGTTATCTAAAATACGTATAACGCGCGGGTCACGGGAAAGGCAGCCTAACATGAAGTCAGCCATGTGTGCCAGAGTACCAACAGGCAAGATGTCGATGTTGACATCAGGATGACTCTCCATCTCCTCATCCTCCTCTTCTGCCCATCCACGCTGAACAGATGGAACTAAAGTTCCATGGGTACTACCCTCTGTAGCAGAGGCAACTGTCTCCAGCTCCTCCTCCTCCCCCTCTTCATGGTCCAATTCGTGCAGAGAAGACAAAATGTGGGTGGTCTGGCTATCACCCTGTGTAATGTCCTCCCCCATTTCCTCGTCTGCCACATTCAGAGCATCGTCCTTAATTGTGAGCAGCGATCGTTTGAGTAGACACAGCAGTGGGATAGTTACGCTAATAATAGCGTTATCGCCACTAACCATCTGTGTGTATTCATCAAAGTTTTTAAAACCTCACAGAGGTCTGCCATAAATGCCCACTCCTTGCTTGTGAATAGTGGTAGTTGACTCGAAAGGCGATGACCATGCTGCAGCTGGTATTCCACAACTGCCCTCTGCTGCTCACAAAGCCAGGCAAACATGTGGAACGTAGAGTTCTAGCGCGTGCTCACATCGCACAACAGTCACTGAGCTGGAAGCCGCATTCACTGCTGCATCGTTGACAGACCGGCTGAATCTGTGGACAACTTGCGGAAATGGGCACACACGCGGCGCGCCTTCAACAGTAGCTCTGGCAAATTGGGGTAGGTTTTGATAAACCACTGAACCACTAAGTTTAAGACGTGGGCTAGCCATGGAATGTATGTCAGGTCGCCGAGCTCCAAAGCCGCCACCAAGTTACGGCCATTGTCAGACACAACCATGCCTGGTTGTAGGTTGAGTGGTGAGACACAGCTCTGTCTGGTCCCTTATACCCTGCCACAGCTCTGCAGCGGTGTGCTGTTTGTCCCCTAAACAAATCAACTTCAGCACGGCCTGTTGACGCTTACCCACAGCAGTGCTACACTGCTTCCAGCTAGCGACTGATAGATGACTGTTGCTGGAGGTGGAAGTGGAGGAGGAGGTGGCGGAGTAGTAGAAGTGGGGGTTGGAGCCAGTAACATAGCTGCTGGCGGAGACCCTGATGGACGTAGGGCCCACAATCCTGGGAGTGGATAGCACCTGCGCCTTCCCAGGGTATGACTCACTCCTGGCTTCCACAAAATTCACCAAGTGTGTGGTCAGGGAAATGTAACGTCCCTGGCCAGCAGCACTTGTCCGTGTGTCCGTGGTTAAGTGGAACTTTCCAGTAACCTCGTTGGTCAGGGCATGGGTGATGTTCTGAGACTCATTTGCGGTTGCATTCAAATGACTGTGTTATGGACATTTGGATGCTGCGCTGGGACAGGGAAGTGGATATTGTTGCTGATGGTTCATACGAAGGTCCAGTTGCAGGGCGAGGGGCATCCGGGCCTGCGCCTTCAACAGGGGATTGGCCAGCAGTCCGGAACACAGGGGAAGAGGAGGCACCAGATTGTAGACCCAGGCGTTCGGCCCACTTGCTATGGTGCTTCGATGCCATGTGGCAGATCATGCTGGTGGTGGTGAGGTTCCTAGTGTTCACGCCCCGGCTCATTTTGGCACATCACAGGTTGCAAAATGCCACTCTTTTGTCGTCTTCACATTTTTTGATCAAAAAAGTGCCATACTGCGGAACATCTACCCCTTGGCAAGGTATAATTACGCATGGGGGTGCTCGGTGTAACGGTTGCGGGCCTGTTTGGTGTGTGCCGACTTCTCAGTTTTTCAACCCCACTGCCTCTTCCAGCCTGTTGCGTTGCTGCGGATTCCTCCCCCTCTGTACTGCTGTCCTCGCTTGGCTTTTCACCTTCCCATGTTGGGTCAGTGACCTCATCGTCAACGACCTCCTCTTCCACTTCCTCACTCTGCTCATCCTACTGACTTGACCTAACCACAACCTCAGTGATTGGTAACTGTGTCTTATCATCATCCACCTTGTGAACGAATGATTGCTGTTCACCACCGTCATCTTCTTGAGACTGTGAATGTCACGGCCATGGCTATGACCGTGACTCCTGAACCGCATGCGGTTGTCAGCGGTTTTCATTGGTGTTCAATCACAGGTGAGGGCTGTGGTATTGGCCTCACCTGTGGTTGCCGCTGGCAACAGTATGTATGTGGCAGCGTAGCAGGCTGAGCTGTGCCATGCAGCTCGCTACCCTGCGCATGCGGTTTTGTGTGTGATGTGTGGATGTGTGCACTGTGTTTTATGTTATTGTGTGCACGTTCCCTTTAAGTGGTGTTTTCCCTTCCCTGGTGTTGGAAGGGTTAATCCCCTTCCTAGTGTGTGTGATCACTGGGTGTGTCCGACTGTGGGGTGTGGCTTCTTGGCCTATAAAGCCTCACTGCTTTTGCAGGCCTTCAGGTTGCTTCAGCCATGCTTAGCTGAGAGCAGCCTCATGTATTTATTACCTGCCAGTAAGAGCCACCCCTGTGGTCATAAACCTTAATGTCATAACCATATTGTGCTTTAGTTATTTCCAGTTATGTGTGATGTCCGTGTGATGTTTTATATGTGATTTTGTGCAGCTATGGATCTGGGTCCCTGTGTAGGGATGCGCTTGTGATCTGCACCCTGCTAACACAGGGATCCAGTCAGCAAGGCTGTGGCAGGTAGGTGGAACTCCTTGTTCACCTGCCATATCCATAGAGCTGTTTATGTCTCCCCTTTTCCTGCAGCTTGGCCGTTGAGACTCCTGCTCCTCCGTGTCTAGGAGGAGTGGGCTTGTCTTACTTAGCTCCTAGGTGAGGGTCATCTTGAGGGCTAGCAGGGACTTTTAGGTTCCGGAGCATGGGCCCTCCTACCATCAAGGTTGGCCCATGCAGCTAGGAGCTAGGGTCAGGTTAGGGATGCCTTAGGAGGTGACCTGCTCCCTAATCCTGTCTTCATGGCCAAGCAGCCGTAACATCACCGGGCTCCACACGGCTGAGGATTTCCCCCATCCTCAGCCGTGACAGTGAAGGCTCAAGAGATTGGAAATCAGGGCACAATATCTCAGGTCCCTCTTCAAGCGTGCTGGGCGCGAGGGCCAAATGTAATAGTGGCGCTGGAAAGAGCTCCTCGGAATATCCAAGTGTGGGATCACTCGTTTGGCAAGCCTCTCCATGGTGGGAGGAAGAATGATCAGAGAGAGACGAACCAGAACCAAACCGAATCTCGAGTGGTCTATTTATTTCTAGTACAGTTTTTGAGATATTCACAAATATGCAAATATGACACCATCACATGACCTGTATTAGCCAATAGAAGCTTGCAGGTCCTTTACTCATATCCTGAAATACACACAGTCACATGACCTTTATTGACCTATAGAAGCTTGCAGGTTCCTCAGTCTTCGCCTCACTGACATACACACAATGTTACATCAGGTTTCCATAACTACACTGTGGAGGTCACTGTTAATGGTGGGGGGGGGGTGCTGTGGAGGTCACTGTTAAAGGGCTGAAGTGCTGTGGAGGTCACTGTTAAGGGGGGAGCTGTGCAGGTCACTTTTAATAGGGACACTGTAAATATCACTGTTATGAGGGACACTGTGGGTATCATTGTACCCCACACACAAACAACAAAGGAAATAGACTAAATAGATTCATGTGAAGATAGTAAATACATAAATTACAAGTTTTGCTATATGTTTTACCACAGAATTATACTTCAATCTGTTCGGTAACGCCTGGTCTATAACATCTGCACATTGCACTGCATTTCCTGGTGCCCGGTTCTCTTTAATGATAGAGAATTTTTACATAACACAGTCATCCAATATGAACTAATCTACCATATCTGCAACTGTTTATATCTTAAAATATTAAGAAGCATAATTTAAAAAAATTGACTTATTAGACCATAACTATTTTATGTCAAGACACCTTGTCACCTGCACCATAACACATTAGCAAAATTTAATTAGTCTTTTTTATTTTCTCAACCTAATTAGCTAACTAAAATAATTTTCAGATCATATTAATAACCTAATTTAAAATATATTACCTCTCTTGAGATGTTTCTGAGACTTTCCTAAGAGTAGGTTATATTTTCCCAGAAGACTAGAGATATTTTTGAGTGAAGCTGTTATGTACTGTATGTACAGACCTTAAATGTGCAATACAAATGCTACATATAATTTTAGAATCCTTATTCACCAAATGTAACAGAGGAATCCTTTTTTTTTTTATTTACACATTGTATTTTATCTATGCTTGAATGATGTAATGAATATAATCTAACAATATCTCCAAAAGCTTATGTATTAATCATTTTTATCTGGCATAGTATTTCATAGGGTAGAAAGCAAAATGGATTTTTGTTGTATTAGTTTAGGAATTAAACATACTATAAATCTATGAATAAAATAGAGTAATAATTAGTGTTGAGCGAAGCAAAGCATACAAAGCAGAGTTTGGTCAGAAGTTTAGGAATTTTCTTTTACTTTGTGGTAATGAATCAGGTTATTCCTAATGGAGGCTGCAATTGTTAGAAAGCTAAACTAAGTGTACAGTAGAGATTACCTTGCGGCTCGCCTGGCGGTCGTTTCGTGGCGAACTTTGCTCGTTCGCGATTCGCTGAACATGCGAACATATGGCGATGTTTGCATGTGCCATATTCTTTTGCATTGCGCTGAACTTTGATCCATGACACATCCATCAGGTGGGACAGGATAGCCAATTGAGACTTTTCAGCACATGGACACACTCCCACCCTATAACAGAAACCAATCTGGCAGCCATTTTACATTATGTGTTTTGTCAGTGTAGGGAGAGGTTGCTTTGTGGAGCCAGGACAGACACCAAATGCTATCTATTAGGGCTACAAAAGTCCTTTTAAGGACTGGTATAGTCGTGCTATCGATAGGTGTTGTATACTGAGGGGTGTGATATACAGTAGGTATAAAAAGTCTAAACACCCCTGTTAAAATGTCAGGTTTCTGTGATGTAAAAAAATTTGACAAAGATAAATCATTTCAGAACTTTTTACACCTGTAATGTGACCTATAAACTGTACAAATCAATTGAAAAACAAACTGAAATCTTTTAGGTAGAGGGAAGAAAAAATATAAAAATAAAATAATATGGTTGCATAAAAGTCACACCCTTAAACTAATACTTTGTTGAAGCACCTTTTGATTTTATTACAGCACTCAGTCTTTTTGGGTATGAGTCTATCAGCATGGCACATTTTGACTTGGCAAGAATTGCCCACTCTTCTTTGCAAAAACACTCCAAATCTGTCAGATTGCGATGGCATCTCCTGCGCACAGCCCTCTTCAGATCACCTCACAGATTTTCAATCGGATTCAGGTCTGGGCTCTGGCTGGGCCATTCCAAAACTTGAATCTTCTTCTGGTGAAGCCATTCCTTTGTTGATTTGGATGTATGCTTTGGGTCGTTGTCATGCTGAAAGATGAAGTTCCTTTTCATGTTCAGTTTTCTAGCAGAAGCCTGAAGGTTTTGTGCCAATATTGACTGGTATTTGGAACTGTTCATAATTCCCTCTAGCTTAACTAAGGCTCCAGTTCCAGCTGAAGAAAAACAGCCCCAAAGCATGATGCTGCCACCAACATGCTTCACTGTGGGTATGGTGTTCTTTTGGTTATGTGCAGTGTTGTTTTTGCGCCAAACATTTCTTTTGGAATTATGGCCAAAAAGTTAAACCTTGGTTTCATCAGACCATAACACCTTTTCCCACATGCTTTTGGGAGACTTCAGATGTGTTTTTGCAAAATGTAGCCTGTCTTGGATGTATTTCTTCGTAAGAAAAGGCTTTCGTCTTGCCACTCTACCTCATAGCCCAGACATATGAAGAATATTGGAGATTGTTGTCACATGTACCACACCGCCAGTACTTGCCAGATATTCCTGCAGCTCCTTTAATGTTGCTGTAGGCCTCTTGGTAGCCTCCCAGACCAGTTTTCTTCTCATCTTTTCATAAATTTTGGAGGGACGTCCAGTTCTTGGTATGGTTACTGTTGTGTCGTATTTTCTCCTCTTGATGATGACTTCACTGTGTTCCATGGTATATCTAATGCCTTGGAAATTCTTTTACACCCTTCTCCTGACTGATACCTTTTAACAATGAGATCCCTCTGATGCTTTGGAAGCTCTCTGTGGACTATGGGTTTTGCTGTGGGATGCGACTAAGAAAATTTCAGGAAAGACCAACTAGAGCAGCTGAACTTTATTTGGGGGTTAATCAGAGGCTCTTTAAATGATGGCAGGTGTATGCTGACTCCTATTTGAATGTGATTGCGTAATTCTCTACACAGCTACATCCCCAGTTATAAGAGGGTGTGCACACTTATGCAACCACATTATTTTAGTTTTTTTAGTTTTCTTCCCTTCACCTAAAATATTTCTGTTTGTTTTTTAATTGAGTGGTACAGTTTATAGGTCACATTAAAGTTGTAAAAGGTTCTGAAATGATTTATCTTTGTCTCATTTTTTTACAGCACAGAAACCTGACATTTTAACAGGGGTGTGTAGAATTTTTATATCCACTGTACTCATAATATACTTTCTAACATAGAAAGTATATTATAGTGCATTTGTATTGTGCAGTAATTGTGTGTGGTTCTGCTGCGATATCGCAGCTATATAGAGGGACAAACGCTATTGGAATAACGAATTGCAACTGATGTAATATACCTGTTTCTCCCCCCCCCCCAAAAAAAAAATGATTAAGGGGTGGAATATACTTATATTATACTTTCTAACATAGAAAGTATATTATAGTGCATTTGCATTGTGCAGCAGTTGTGTGCGGTTCTGCTGCGATACCGCAAGTATATAGAGGGACAAGCGTTATTTAAAGAACTATCTGCAATGGGTGTGATATACTGTACCTGTTGCACACAAAACGACTGATTAAGGGGTGCAATATACCTGCTTCTACAAAATACTGATTAATGGGTTCTATATACTTGCTTCCACAAAATTCTGATTGAGGGGTGCAATATACCTGCTTCCACAAAATACTGATTAATGGGTTTGATATACCTGCTTCCACAAAATACAGATTGAGGGGTGCGATATACCTGGTTTCAACAAATATTGATTCAGGTTTTCTATATACCTGTTTCCACAAAATACTGATTGAGGGGTGCGATATATCTGCTTCTACAAAATAGTGATTATGGGGTTCTATATACCTGCTTCCACAAAATAATGATTGAGGGGTGCATTATACCTGCTTCATCAAAATACTGATTAAGGGGTTTCTATAAAATACAAATTAATTGGTGCGATATACCTGCTTCCACAAAATACTGATTAAGGTGTTCTATATACCTGATTCCACAAAATACTGATTGAGGGGTGCGATATACCTGCTTCCACAAAATACTGATTAATGGGTTTGATATACCTGCTTGCACAAAATACAGATTGAGGGGTGCGATATACCTGCTTTCAACAAATATTGATTCAGGTTTTCTATATACCTGTTTCCACAAAATACTGATTGAGGGGTGCGATATATCTGCTTCTACAAAATAGTGATTAAGGGGTTCTATATACCTACTTCCACAAAATAATGATTGAGGGGTGCATTATACCTGCTTCCACAAAATACTGATTGAGGGGTGCAATATACCTGCTTCCACAAAATACTGATTAAGGGGTTTGATATGCCTGCTTCCATAAAATACAAATTAATTGGTGCGATATACCTGCTTCCACAAAATACTGATTAAAGGGTTTGATATACCTGCTTCCACAAAATACTGATTGATGGGGTGCGATATACCTGTTTCCACAAAATACTGATTAAGGGGTTCTATATATCAACTTCCACAAATTACTGATTGAGGGGTGCGATATACAGTACAGACCAAAAGTTTGGACACACCTTCTCATTCAAAGAGTTTTCTTTATTTTCATGACTATAAAGGCATCAAAACTATGAATTAACACATGTGGAATTATATACATAACAAACAAGTGTGAAACAACTGGAAATGTCATATTCTAGGTTCTTCAAAGTAGCCACCTTTTAATTTGATTACTGCTTTGCACACTCTTGGCATTCTCTTGATGAGCTTCAAGAGGTAGTCTCCTGAAATGGTCTTCCAACAGTCTTGAAGGAGTTCCCAGAGATGCTTAGCACTTGTTGGCCCTTTTGCCTTCACTCTGCGGTCCAGCTCACCCCAAACCATCTCGATTGGGTTCAGGTCCGGTGACTGTGGAGGTCAGGTCATCTGGCGCAGCAACCCATCACTCTCCTTCATGGTCAAATAGCCCTTACTTTTAAAGTTTTCCCAATTTTTCGGCTGACTGACTGACCTTCATTTCTTAAAGTAATGATGGCCACTCGTTTTTCTTTACTTGGCTGCTTTTTTCTTGCCATAATACAAATTCTAACAGTCTATTCAGTAGGACTATCAGCTGTGTATCCACCTGACTTCTCCTCAACGCAACTGATGGTCCCAACCCCATTTATAAGGCAAGAAATCCCACTTATTAAACCTGACAGGGCACACCTGTAGAGTGAAAACCATTTCAGGGGACTACCTCTTGAAGCTCATCAAGAGAATGCCAAGAGTGTGCAAAGCAGTAATCAAAGCAAAAGGTGGCTACTTTGAAGAACCTAGAATATGACATATTTTCAGTTGTTTCACACGTGTTTGTTATGTATATAATTCCACATGTGTTAATTCATAGTTTTGATGCCTTCATAGTCATGAAAATAAAGAAAACTCTTTGAATGAGAAGGTGTGTCCAAACTTTTGGTCTGTACTGTACATGCTTCCACCAAATATTGATTGACGCCTGCGATACACCGGCTTCCACAAAATACTGAATGAGGCCTACGAAATACTTGCTTCCACAAATACTGCTCTTCTCTATGGACTTTGGCACAGGGTAATTTTAAAAATGACAGGCAGAGGAAGTTGATATATACAGTGGGATGCGAAAGTTTGGGCAACCTTGTTAATTGTCATGATTTTCCTGTATAAATCGTTGGTTGTTACGATAAAAAATGTCAGTTAAATATATCATATAGGAGACACACACAGTGATATTTGAGAGGTGAAATGAAGTTTATTGGATTTACAGAAAGTTTGCTATAATTGTTTAAACAAAATTAGGCAGGTGCATACATTTGGGCACTGTTGTCATTTTATTGATTCCAAAACCTTTAGAACTAATTATTTGAACTCAAATTGGCTTGGTAAGCTCAGTGACCCCTGACCTACATACACAGGTGAATCCAATTATGAGAAAGAGTATTTAAGGGTGTCAATTGTAAGTTTCCCTCCTCTTTTAATTTTCTCTGAAGAGTAGCAACATGGGGGTCTCAAAACAACTCTCAAATGACCTGAAGACAAAGATTGTTCACCATCATGGTTTAGGGGAAGGATACAGAAAGCTGTCTCAGAGATTTCAGCTGTCTGTTTTCACAGTTAGGAACATATTGAGGAAATGGAAGACCACAGGCTCAGTTCAAGTTAAGGCTCGAAGTGGCAGACCAAGAAAAATCTCGGATAGACAGAAGCGACGAATGGTGAGAACAGTCAGAGTCAACCCACAGACCAGCACCAAAGACCTACAACAACATCGTGCTGCAGATGGAGTCACTGTGCATCGTTCAACCATTCGGCGCACTTTACACAAGGAGATGCTGTATGCGAGAGTGATGCAGAGGAAGCCTTTTCTCCGCCCACAGCACAAAAAGTGCCGCTTGAGGTGGGCTAAAGCACATTTGGACAAGCCAGCTTCATTTTGGAATAAGATGCTGTGGACTGGTGAAACTAAAATTTAGTTATTTGGCCAGAACATGGGGCGTTATGCATGGAGGAAAAAGAACACAGCATTCCAAGAAAAACACCTGCTACCTACAGTAAAATATGGTGGTGGTTCCATCATGCTGTGGGGCTGTGTGGCCAGTGCAGGGACTGGGAATCTTGTCAAAGTTGAGGGACGCATGGATTCCACTCAGTATCAGCAGATTCTGGAGACCAATGTCCAGGAATCAGTGACAAAGCTGAAGCTGCACCGGGGTTGGATCTTTCAACAAGACAACGACCCTAAACACTGCTCAAAATGCACTAAGGCATTTATGCAGAGGAAAAAGTACAACGTTCTGGAATGGCCATCTCAGTCCCCAGACCTGAATATAATTGAAAATCTGTGGTGTGACTTAAAGAGAGTTGTCCATGCTCGGAAGCCATCAAACCTGAATGAACTAAAGATGTTTTGTAGAGGAATGGTCCAAAATACCTTCAACCAGAATCCAGACTCTCATTGGAACCTACAGGAAGCGTTTAGAGGCTGTAATTTCTGCAAAAGGAGGATCTACTAAATATTGATTTCATTTCTTTTTTGTGGTGCCCAAATTTATGCACCTGCCTAATTTTGTTTAAACAATTATAGCACACTTTCTGTAAATTCAATAAACTTCATTTCACTTCTCAAATATCACTGTGTGTGTCTCCTATATGATATATTTAACTGACATTTTTTATTGTAACAACCAACGATTTATACAGGAAAATCATGACGATTAACAAGGTTGCCCAAACTTTCGCATCCCACTGTAGAACCCCTAAGTGGAAAGTTGGAGAAGGTGCGTGCGATTATGTCAAAGGACACACCAGAGTGGCTCACTCAGCCTTCCGCTTCTGAACCCTCCTCATTCTCTGTATCTGCACCCTCTTCACTCTCTGTTGTGTGCACCCCCAAAGACACCACCACCACCATAGCCCCTCCCCTCGAGTCAGAAGAATTATTTTCCCATCCATTCCCAGACCTTACTGATGTGCAGCCATTCTTGGCATAGGATGAGGAAGAGGAGGTAGCAACGGCCGTCACCCAGTCGTCTGACGACAGTACCCAGATCAGCCCAAGGAGGGTTGTCCCAGCTGTTGCTGCCTACTCCGAGAACTCTAATGTCAGTGGTGGTAAAGGTGACGATGATGATGTGTCGATGGAATTCATGTGGGTGCCCACAAAAGAGGAAGAGGAAAGAATTCAGAGGGAGAGATGGAGCAGCAGATAGGGAGGAGAAGAAGGAGAAGCAGGCAGAACTCGCAGTGCACAGGAGGCAAAAAGCAGACTGCAAATGTATCTGAAGCGAGCCATCCACCAAGCACGGTCACATCTCGCGCTTCCAGGATGCCAGCACATGGCTGCGCAGTGTGGGCTTTTTTTAACGTGTCAGCTGCTGACAATAGTGTTGCCATCTGTAGCCTGTGCTGTCAACGCATAAGTCACGGTAAACCAAACACTCACCTGGTGACGACCGCCTTAAGAAGGCACCTGGCCTCTAATCACCGAGCCCAGTGGGAGCAACGCCGTCATAACCCACAAAGCCACAGTCCCGGTGCTCCATGTCCTGCCTCTACTCCTTCTCCTCTCATTTGTCCTCCACTCCACTTTCCATCATGCTGTCATCGCGTTCATCTGGCAGAAGGCAGGCTTCCGTGGCCCAAATGTTCAAGCGTAAAACTTTGATGACGCCGTATAACCCTCTTGCCAAACGGCTGACCGCTGGCTTGTCGGAACTGCTAGCCCGCCAACTACTGCCATATAAACTGGTGGACTCTGAGGCCTTTAGAAAATTTGTGGCCATTGGCACACCGCAATACAAGGCCTCCGGAAAGAAATATTTCCCCCAGAAGGGCATCCCAGAGCTATATGAGCACGTTCAGCGTCAATTGAATATATCTCTAGAACACAGTGTCTGTGCCAAGATACATCTGACGACAGAAACGTGGTCTAGCAAACAAAGGCAAAGAAGGTACATAACTTTTACTGCCCACTGGGTCAACCTTCTGACGGCTGTCAAGCATGTAACCCGTGGCACCCGTGTGGATTTGGTGTTACCACCACGGATTGCATGCAGGCCTGCCTCTTCTTCTCCTCCTCCTACTCCATCCTCCCTCTTCTCCTCGGCTGACTCCTCCTTTTCCGCTGCTACTGCCTCTTCCGCTACACCCCCCAAGCTCCCCAGAACCAATTCAACATGCCAGGTGAGACGATGTCATGCTGTGCTGCTTCTGTTGTGCCTGGAAACCAAGAGCCACACCGGTCCTGCACTGCTTTCAGCTCTGTAGTCACAGGCCAATCAGTGGCTAATCCTGCTCAAAATAACAGTTAGTAAAGTGGTGTGCGACAAAGGTGCCAATCTGCTGAGCGCGCTGAAACAGGGCAAAATGACACACGTGCTGTGCATGGCACACGTCCTGAACTTAGTCATGCAGCAATTCGTTGCCAAATACCCCGGGGTCCAGGATGTCTTGCAGCAGGCCAAGAAAGTCTCTGGCCATTTTAGAAGATCTTACACGGCCATGGCTTGCCTTACTGACGTTCAGCGGAGACACCACCTGTCCGTCAGACATCTGATTTGTGACAGCCCGACGCGCTGGAACTCCACCTTGTATATGCTTGATCGGCTGCTCCATCAGAAACGTGCCGTTAACGACTACCTGTACGAACTCTGCAGCAGGACAGGTTCTGGGGAGCTTGGTTTCTTTTCACTGCGCCAGTGGCAGCTCATGCGCGACGCATGCAGACTTCTGCGGCCATTTGATGATTTCACCAAACGAGTAAGTCGCTGCCAGGGCACCATTAGTGACATCGTACCTTACACCTGCTTTCTGGAGAGTGCATTGCATCGTGAAATTTATCAAGCCATCAAGGAGCAGGAGCTGGAAGATGAGGAAGTCACAATGCTTAATGAGTTCCTGGGGGGGCTACTCAATCTGAGACAAGTCAGCAGGAGTCTGAAGAGGAGTCAGAGGAGGATGGTGCCCCAGGGAATAGGAGGAGGAGGAGGAGTAAGAATAGCAGGCTTTGAGGGGGACTTTAAACATTTCGGGGATCCCTGGTGTTGTCCGTGGCTAGGGGGAGGAGACCGATGACGACATTCTCCTAGGCGATGAGCAGGAGCCAGGGCGCTCCACCACTTCCAATTTAGTGCAAATGTGGGCCTTTATGCTCCAGTGTTTGAAGAGGGACCCTCGTATAAAAAGCATAAAGGGCAAGGACCAGTACTGGGTCGGAACGAACTTAGACCCCCGGTACAAACACAAAATGGTGGACATGTTACCAGCATCACAGAAGGCTGTCAGAATGCAGCATTTCCAGGCCTTGCTGCAAGAGATGCTGCATTCTGCTGTTGCGGGCGCTGGCAGAGGAATTTCCACCCACAGAGAAACAGTTGCGAGTACCAATCCTTCCGCACATGCAAGAAGAGGGCGGTTTGAAGATGTGTTGGTCATATCAGATATGAGATCATTCTTGTAACCAACCCATTGACAGCCGCTCTCCGGATTCAGCCTCACGGAACCGTGACCATCAGGTGTCCAACTACATCGGCTTAACGGCCCATGTGGACGCTCTGAGAAGCGAGGAACCCCGGGACTACTAGGTCTGCAGGCTTGACCTGTGGCCAGAGCTGGCACAATTTGCCATGGAACTCTTGGCTTGCCGCTCGTTGAGAGTCCTGTCCGAAAGGACGTTCGGCGCAGCAGGGAGGATCGTGACCGTTAAGCACACTTGCCTAGCTCACGACAGTGTGGACTATCCCACAATTCAAAAACTGAATAATGCATGGATCTCAGAGGAATTCAACACCTGTGATGACCACGTGTAATTGAATTTCCTCAGAACAAAGAATGGTCCTTGTCTTATGTATATACAGCGGCATAAAAGGCCTTTTCTGTCAGGTGAATGCCAAATTTTTGGGGCCTGTCCTCCACTGGCATACAGTAAAATTTTTATCCAGTGACCGCTTAATGTACCTCCAGACACATAATCACATTCTTTTCTGTCAGGTGAATGCCTAATTTTTGGGGCCTGTACTGGCCTACAGTAAAATTGTTATCCACTGACCGTCTAATATACACTACCCGTCCAAAAAAAAAGTCGCCACCAAAAATATTTTGTTGTACCGCCTTTAGCTTTGATTATGGCATGGATTCGCTGTGGCATTGTTTCGATAAGCTTCTGCAATGTCAAAAGATTTATTTCCATCCAGTGTTGCATACATTTTTCACCAAGATCTTGCATTGATGATGGTAGAGTCTGACTGCTGCGCACAGCCTTCTCCAGCACATCCCAAAGATTCTCAATGGGGGTTAAGATCTGGACTCTGTGGTGGCCAATCCATAGTAACATAGTACATAAGACCGAAAAAAGAAATTTGTCCATCCAGTTCGGCCTGTCATCCTGCAAGTTGATCCAGAGGAAGGCAAAAAAAAAAACTGTGAGGTAGAAGCCAATTTTCCTCACTTTAGGGGAAAATTGGCTTCTACCTCACAGTTTTATCTCCCTGGATCAACGACCCCTTTCTAGTAGCTATATCCTGTAATATTATTACACTCCAGAAATACATCCAGGCCCCTCTTGAATTCCTTTATTGTACTCACCATCACCACCTCCTCAGGCAGAGAGTTCCATAGTCTCACTGCTCTTACCGTAAAGAATCCTTTTCTATGTTTGTGTACAAACCTTCTTTCCTCCAAACGCAGAGGATGTCCCCTCGTCACAGTCACAGTCCTGGGGATAAATAGATGATGGGATAGATCTCTATACTGACCCCTGATATATTTATACATAGTAATTAAATCTCCCCTTAGTCGTATTTTTTCTAACGTGAATAACCCTAATTTTGATAATCTTTCAGGGTACTGTAGTTGCCCCATTCCAGTTATTACTTTAGTTGCCCTCCTCTGGACCCTCTCCAGCTCTGCTATGTCTGCCTTGTTCACTGGAGCCCAGAACTGTACACAGTACTCCATGTGTGGTCTGACTAATGATTTGTAAAGTAATAGGAATATGTTCTCATCACGGGCATCTATGCCCCTTTTGATACAACCCATTATCTTATTGGCCTTGGCAGCAGCTGCCTGATACTGTTTTTTGCAGCTTAGTTTGCTGTTTATTAAAATTCCTAGATCCTTTTCCATGTCAGTGTTACCGAGTGTTTTACCATTTACTATGTACGGGTGACTTGCATTATTCCTTCCCATGTGCATAACTTTACATTTGTCAGTGTTAAACCTCATCTGCCACTTATCTGCCCAAGCCTCCAATCTATCCAGATCCCTCTGTAGTAGTATACTGTCCTCTTCAGTGTTAATTACTTTACACAGTTTAGTGTCCTCTACGAAAATTGATATTTTACTATGCAAGCCTTCTACAAGATCATTAATAAATATAATCCATGTGTGAAAATGATGTCTCATGCTCCCTGAACCACTCTTTCACAATTTGAGCCCGATGAATTCTGACATTGTCATCTTGGAATATGCCCGTGCCATCAGGGAAGAAAAAATCAATTGATGGAATAACCTGGTCATTCAGTATGTTCAGGTAGTCAGCTGACCTCATTCTTGGAGCACATACTGTTGCTAAACCTAGACCTGACCAACTGCAGCAACCCCAGATCATAGCACTGCCCCCAGAGGCTTGTACAGTGGGCACTAGTCATGATGGGTGCATCATTACATCTGCCTCTCTTTTTACCCTAATGCGCCCATCACTCTAGAACAGGCTAAATCTGGACTCATCAGACCACATGACCTTCTTCCGTTGCTCCCTAGCAAATTGAAGGCTTTTTTTCTGGTTTGCCTCACTGATTAGTGGTTTTCTTACGACTACACAGCTGTTCAGTCCCAATCCCTTGAGTTCCCTTCGCATTGTGCATGTGGAAATGCTCTTACTTTCACTATTACATAGCCCTGAGTTCTACTGTTGTTTTTCTTCCATTTGATTTCACCAAACGTTTAAGTGATCGCCGATCACGATCATTCAGTGTTTTCTTCCCGCCACATTTCTTCCTCGAATACGATGGGTCCCCACTATCCTTCCAGTTTTTAATAATGCATTGGATAGTTCTTAACTAGGGTTGAGCGAACCCAAACTGTAAAGTTTGGGTTCGTACCGAACTTTAGGATTTTTGGACCCTGGACCCGAACCCGAACATTTCAGTAAAAGTTCGGGTTCGCTGTTCGGCGATTTCTTGCCGCTTTTTGAAAGGCTGCAGAGCAGCCAATCAACAAGCGTTTAACTGTGTGACCTTAGAAGCCATCACAGCCATGCCTACTAATGGCATGGCTGTGATTGGCCAGTGCAGCATGTGACCCAGCCTCTATATAAGCTGGAGTCACGTAGCGCTGCACGTCACTCTGCTGTGCTTAGTGTAGGGAGAGGATGCTGCTGGTGCTTTCAGGGAGAGAATAGGACAGAATCTGTGATCAGAACTCCAATTTAACTCAGCGATCTACATAGATTTAGTTGTGTGGGTGCAGCGCACAATCTTTTTACCCTGCCCTGAGCCCAGTGACAGAAAAAAGTTACTTTTATGCGTCTGTAAGTTAGGTGGGCAGCGGTGTTTAAAAAAACACCCTTTTTTGGCAATATACAAGATCTGGTGCATTTGCAGGATTAGTCAGTGTGCAATTTAACCACCTCCGGACCGCCTAACGCAGGATTGCGTTCCGGAGGTGGCAGCGCTGCGCAGAGTCACGCATATACGCGTCATCTCGCGAGACGCGAGATTTCGCTCAAAGCCGGCCCGCGCATGCGCATCGCGGGCCGGCAAAATTAAAAGAAGTATTTCGTCACCAGCCTGCCAGCAACGATCATTGGCTGGCAGGCTGGCGATTTTCAAAAAATCCAATCCAAAGTCATATAACAGATCATATTAGTAAATATGATCTGTTATATGGCTTGTCTGCTCCTGTGCTGGTCCTTTTCGTCGGTTGGATCCAGCACAGGAGCAACTGTGAGTACACCAAAACTACACCTTAGCCCCAGATCACCCACCTGCACCCCAATTAACCCTTTGATCACCCCTTTGATCGCCCCTGTCAATCACTAGTGAAAGGAAAAAAAGTGATCAGTGTAAACTGTCACTTTTTTTTTTTCACTGGTATTGGCTGTTAGGTTTTAGGGATAGTTTAGGCCCCTTGGTTAGGTAGTTAGCGTCAGTTAGCGCCCACCCCACCGCACCGCAGTCACTTTTATTCGCTGTTTAGCGTATCGCTAATCAGCATTTGTACTTTTATAGTATCTGTAAGTGATCAAAACTGATCACGGTCAGATCTATAATAGTATTAGTGTCACCTTAGCTCGCCCTCCACCCAAAACGCAGTGTTTGCCCGATCAGGCCTGATCGGTCGCCCACACGTGCGTTCACCCACGCCCGCCCCACCGCAGTGACAAAAAATATATATTTTTTGATCACTGCACATTCATTTTACACGCACTGCGGCGATAAAAAAATCAGTTTTGATATTTTTTATCAACCGCAGCAGCCTCCGGTACTTCGCTAGCCTCCCCTTTGTAAGACAGGTTTGCTTTTTTTCTTGGGTAGTCTCAGGGAATACCCCTAAATTTAGTAGTCCAAAATGTCAAACAGGGGGTATTCTTCTGAAGAGGCCTACAGGATTCTGACCCAGTCGGATGAGGAGTGGGAACCCTCATCTGACGAATCTAGCGGGTCAGAATATGAACCTGTGGAAAGCAGTGGCTCTCTGACCCAAAGTTCGGACGAGGAGGTGGAGGTCCCTGGCAGCACCAGGCGTACCCGGCCCCATGTCGCTAGACCACAGGTTACGCAGGATCCACTTCAAGAGCAGCAGAGTGGGGCTGTCGCTGCCGGATCACGTGGTGAGGCATACACCAGCAGCGCAGCCCTTCCTGGACCTAGTACCAGCACTGCCGTACAACATGGTGAAGTAGCGAGCACCAGAAGGGCAGTTGAA